>NC_051126.1:12539092-12731493 GCF_014839805.1 Manduca sexta | reverse complement strand
TTTTATTTTTATTCATATTATTATTTAGACTATACTGATCAAAATTATATCTGTTTTAAATTCATTATATGGAAAATCAAAACAGAAGTTTAATAACACGTTGGTTAAATACAACTAATGCACAAATAAAACCTCTTAACCTTGTAATTCGCTCTCAAATACACATACATTAACCACATTTATGAAATCAAAACACGACACGTTTATCCATCTAATTCTATTGACTGCCTTGTCAAATAATGTTATCAATACAACGTAAACATTGATATAGATTATCGATTGCGGTTCATATTTATTGAGCTGCCACATGTGTAAAGTGCGACGTTACATCGCGCGCGCGGTTTTTGTTTATTTTAAGTACATCGAGTGATTTGTATGTATTGAGGAAACGTTACATGCGCGTGTATTTTGAATGTATATCTTTAAATTGTTAGCTGTTTGCGTTTACGTTTTTTCTGAGTTCCGTAAGGGACTGCCGATTGATTTGTCTGGCTTTAATTGCCGTATTTATGGCGTTTCGTTTAGCACTGACAGCTTTAGAGGTAATTTTAATAGGATTTAACGACCTGTTTGGAGTTTCTCGTATATTTAAATGGGTAATTGCAGGTTCAAAATTAGTTGCCACTTGAATATTGCTGAGGTTGTTCCAGTGTTAATGTTTTGGCGGAATGATGCTGACAGATTTAGTTAAAATATCCCTTATTGAGTTGAAACAGACAAAATTGAATATTATAAATTTCAATAGTACAAATAAATAGAGAATTTAAGATTACATTTTTATTCAAGAGCCAAGAAATGTTATATGTCGGAATGGTCTTTCACAGAATAGAAATATTAATACGTCGTCTCTAGAAATTTCTTAATTGCCCATTGACATCCGGCCCAAATTAGAAGACAATTTAAAATAATGTGAAATAGAAATGATGGAGATTCTGTCAGGCTGCTTTCTGGAATATTTATTTTAGAGGCAAAAAATTGATGAGTGATACATTTTGTGACAAATTGCTTCCACGCAGATGTGTTGCTTTCACTAATGGTAATTGTAAGAAATCACGTAAGCTTTTTAATTTTATTCTGTTTTTATTACGTTTATCTATACAGGGTAGTTTTGACATTATATGAATAATGAACACATATCTTATTCAAAATAATACTTTACAATTAGTTGCTCGAACCGCATACGTAGAATAATAAAGAGTAAGTTTTAAACTAAATAATTATTAATAAAAAGTAATTTTAATTTTACACGCACTAACGCTAATACTATACTACTCTTAAAGAATTGGTCACAGCGGCAATATGTCACTTTCAGTGAGAATTACACTTCTGAACACGTCACATTTGCACTAAACTACAAAATGACAAATAATCAGGAAATGAATCTGATGTTTTTTTGTGAAAATATTTGTTATTCATAGATATTTTTGGCACAATCTTAGCAGAGGTAAAGACGAGTATTTAGTTTAATTTATTAACGCAATAGCAAAATGACTGTATAATAATTTGCTATTTCGTTAAATCAACCAATAATATAAAAAGTCACTTCGAACACACAGATTCCAATCATCCGAGAAATCGTAAAGTTTGTAATAAAACTTTACAGTGTACTTTATCGTCGAAGCACAAATCTAAGCGATGCAATTTTATTCAACCATTTGGACGTATAAATTTCTCGTAACTGGATCCTAGTGATATATAGCATGACTTGAAATATAGTCGGTTACTGTAACTCTGTAGATTCTATAGGAGTTTAAGGATAAGGTATTGACAAAATGATTGTAGTCACCTTTGATAAAAATAATACCAAAAACATTATTTATTTATATTGGGTTCTCCAGCAGATTTTACGTTGAATTTTCACAGAAGAACTGAAAAGAAGTAGTATAACGATGGCATATTCTGATGCACAACCAACTTAAAATAGTACACAGCAGAACATTTTAGTCCTGATGGAACAAAATATTGTTTTCTTGATGATCCCTGAATATTACTTTGAGATTGTTGTGTCCCTCGATAGCATAGTGGTCTGTTATCAAAATAATACCAGGACCATTATAGACCTGATGGAAGAAAATATTATTTTCTAAATAGTCACTTAATATTACAGTTCTGGAAATGTGTTGCTCGAGAACGTTGCAAAGGAAACCTCTTCATTTAAAGAACGCCATACATTCAGGCATTACTGTGTAATAATCCAATTGTACCAAAGTTTTCACGTCACTTTTCTTAGCAACTGAGTTTAATCTAACTTTATTAAAATCAGTTCTAGAAGTTTTATTATTTGCGTCAACAACATCAATCTTCATTATTCAATGCTTTGCTATTGTAATAATAGTTACAAAAACTATATGTCACACCGTCTATCGAAGTTAAATGTTCAATGGTCTGTATGTTCTATATTTCTGTATAATCTTCATAGCTTAAACAATGTACTGGTTTCTCGGTTTCAGTCCTTATGCTGTTATCAGCCTTTTTTTCGGTAATTCCAAGAACTCTCCGGTTTTTTAAATTTAGGAATATAGTTTTATTTGGATTTTGGAGCATAAAGTTCATTTGAACCTCATAATCACAGATAACTATGGAAAACCCGTCGTTAGAGATTAATTATATTATTGGAGCTGCATTCCATGACACACATGGGGAATTCTATAATGAGTCACCCACAACGTCCCTAATAGCACAACGATGTTACGACAGGTGGGAAACACTAATACTCATTTAGCCGGAAACGTAGGTAGGGTAAATAATTTACACCAGTATTCTACTATAGTAGTATAGTATAAGTATAGGTATTAGTTTGAATATTAAACAGTATTCTAAAAACGATTTTGCTAGTGAATGGATTTCGATGAAATTTGGTAGGAAGATAGTTTGAGATCCTGGGAAGGGTCAGGACAGATTACGTTTTATCCCGGAAAAATATATAACAGGACTTTCTTTCTGGAAAAACTCTTTCACGCAATCGAAGACGCAATCAAAACCTAGTATATTATAATATGAATACGTACTGCAATAATTAATAATACATGCAATACGTATAAAAAAATATGTTTGTTAACTCTCGAACTTGATAACTGAAATCGGTGAAATTTTAGTTTTCGGACTTTCTTTGTAACTACGCAGTCAACAAAATTATGGCGGCCCGTTGCTAACGTATATACTTACACAGTGTGATCCTGGATCGCGACACACTTACGTGATCTACTATGGCGGATTTTAACACCTTGTGTACGGTGGTCGCTATCCAGGCGGATACAAAATATATCCTACCAGAAGCGAGGTTATTCTAAACTGTTCTCAAGTGGCAGTGTTCGCGAGCTCTTCATGAATAATATATCTTGTATTGCTATCGATCGATGTGTGAACTAACGTGCTAGTTATTCGCAAACTAATAATAAATTAGGTCAATCATATTGATTCGATTACGTTATTTTGCATCGGTATTAATTTGATATTATGACGTATTAGTTTGAAGCTTACCACAAATGGGAATGATGAATAATAACTCAATCTGTTACAGAGGCTCGATTCACCGGACCAATTATAGGCGTAACTAAAAATTGGATAGTTAAAAATTGGAATGTATTAAAAAAAAAACTATTTTTGTACATATGAATTATTATTAACTAGCTTGCCTCACAGCTTCGTCTACATTTATAATCGTTTCCGAGATAGGAAGTAGCTTATATCCTTATTGTCAATAAAATAATTTTCAAAATCGGTGAAATCGTTCTTGAGTTTCAGAACAAAGTTATTAGACAACAAATATATTTTGCTCACGGTTGGAAATTCGAATAATCGCGAATCCGTATAAAGTCTAGATAATCGAGTCTCCACAGTACTACTTTGTATACCAACATCATTAAATTTATATCGACTGCCTGGATTACAATTCCGATTCTTAGAATGGACAATACTAATTAAAATGTGAATCATGAGTTAATTTTATAATATTTCGATGGCTTCTAAGTATCATATCTGAAAAAATTGCGATACTCCCTTTTTTACCGTTTCCTTATGTAGACCGTATACTACCAAAACCAATTAAAAATAAATAGTAAATGATTGTTGAAGAAGTGTTTTTTCGTTTATTAACTTTTGAATTAAATGGGTTTGGTTGTTTACTACCTACCTAGTAAATAATAATAATAATATCAGCCCTGTATTATATACTTGCCCACTGCTGAGCTCGGGCCTCCTCTACTACTGAGAGGGATTAGGCCTTAGTCTACCACGCTGGCCTAGTGCGGATTGGTAGACTTCACACACCCTCGAAATTCCTATAGAGAACTTCTCAGGTATCCAGGTTTCCTCACAATGTTTTTCTTCACCGTTAAAGCAAGCGATAATTCATAAACAATACACATAATTTTTTAGAAAAATCAGAGGTGTGTGCCCTTGGGATTTGAACCTGCGGACTTTCGTCCCGGCAGACCGTTCCACAACCAACTAGGCTATCGCCGCTTTTTACGTTTTTACCGCTTTTTTGTACCTAGTTAACGAAACGCTAAAATGTAAATGTTGCAATTTCTCCAGACACGTTAGTTTAGTTAGGAGCCATCGATTCTATGTAATAAAAGGAGCGTATAATATTCCTCACGTATCTTCATTACACATTTAATTAGAATCGTTTCGTGCTGGGGTCAGTGGCCGTATTCTAATTCTGTAGTGTGTTAGAGCAGTTACATGTGTACCTTTGATAATTCAATCCGCTGCATTGTTTTATTTGAACTTATGCCAAAACCGAATCCATATTCTTATTTTGGACTTTATGTCTTTGGATGTCGTGTTTATTGCAAAATATTAAAAAAATCACTTGTCTTTATTCGTAATTTAAACCTTATTTTTAAAGTAATAACATTGAAAATAGTTCTATGAATAACCTTAGCAATGGATGCTAATACATCGCATTACTGGAACAATGTACAAAAATTAACACCGCATAAATTATGAAATTACGAGACTGAAATAACAGATTAAACACCCGTAATCCTAAACAGCGACGATCATAAGCCCCAAAAGTAATTATAACTTGTCGCATGTATCTTAATTAATCTTAATAATCTCGAGAACGAATACTTAAAATTAGGTTCGGAAAGGTTTGAGCAAAGACGAGCATATTCCGGCCATGATGGGTTCGTGTTGACAGAATGAAAAAGCATTACATTTTACTTATTTTTTAATTTTCTTTGAATGACGAGACGAGCTTGCCGTTTGCCTGATGGTAAGGGATAGGACCGTCCATAAACAGCAGAAACACCATCTAACACCGTGGATTACAAAGTAATGTTTGGTATTCCAATGCGCTCGCTAGCCTGAGACATGAGATGTTAGGTCTTATGTCCAATAGTAACACTGACTACAATGTTCTTCAAACCGGAATATAACAGTGTCTACATACTGCTGCTTGGCGGCAGAAATAGACATTGCGGTGGTACCTATCTAGGCGGACTCTTACATATAAGAGACCTACCCTTTACTTCTAAAAAGATGTTGAGATAAACGAGTCAATTTGTAGAAGTTGACTTCCGCAACCAATTTTCACCAAGTAATCACGGCAACCAGATTTCTTGAAATTTTGAAACTTGCAGGGCTTGCAATAAGTCACATCACGCACGCACAGAATTATTGAAATATTGCCGCTAGTAAGACACCTGGAGGTTCTTACGGAATATATTGCGAAAACTTAACTTTATTAACATTATAATAAATGCGAAAGTTTGTTCTTTCGGATGTTTCTTGGAAGTAAACGCCGTAAGCGCTAAAGAGATTCAAATTAAATTATTCATACAGTTAACTTATGCTCTGAATTAAGATATAGACTATTATACCTCAAAAGTAACTGGAAGCTTAATTCAAGGAAATATTTGTTCAAAGGCAAATCTGCGAGCAAACCAAAGGACATTGTTCTGTGCCCATACATAATTCGCCCTGGAACCAACAGCAATGGAAAAATGTTTGTAATATTTAGAATCATTAATAAATTCTCATGACATATTATATATAAAACGGACAAGCTGGGATATCGCATTAATCCAAAAAAACGATGAGATTTTGAGGTTATAATTGATAGTAAACATTGAAAACTTTTCAATGTTCAAGGAAGATTTATAGTCCTATCATTTACGCTTTAAATATGCTTTTTATTGATATAAGTATCTATCTAATATATATAAGCCCTAAAGATTCATCACTATGTAGGTATCTGATTATTTTTATTTAAATCAGGCTATTTTAAGACTTGATTCATATAATTTTTATAAGTAAAAGGTACCTAATTATGTAGTTATAGTATTTACATCCTCTAAGAGTACCCTTCAGATTTCATGTATTTTCTATATATACGTACGTCGTACGTATTACCCGAAGAGACAGACAGAGGCGCACTATTGAGCATTCACGCTTCCTCAGAAGCATGGCATATTTTACACACTTTTGGTAGACTCTTAGGGCATGTAGGATTAAATTAAACAAATAAAAAATATTTTTAGTTCATATTATTTATTTCCTCATCACCTACATTGTTTTATAAAATATTATCTGAGTATTGTGCAGGAGGGTTGTTGTTATGGTATTATTTATCAATTCAGTTTTGCCAATCACAGTCACCGAGTCCGGAGTTCCAACATTCTATTACAGAGCACGCAGCTTCTACTAACATTGTTACAGCTGAAGTATGTATACTGTATAGGCTCTTGGGCCGTGGTCCAACATGCTGTACATATACGATCAAGGGCTACAACCTGAAAAAAAAACAAACAAACACATATTAATATTGTGTTACACAGAAAGCAGATTTATGTATTCAAATCTTCCAGCTGAATTAAATGTAAGAAACCTTCAAGCATAAGACACACATTTTTTAATCAACAATATACTTGCTAGTTTGCTCTTAAGTTGCCACAGCCACATGCTAAAGTGTGTAGTAAGTAGTATACAGACTCTGTTCGCTGTCTCCACGCAGTTACCAAGAACAGGAACTGAGGAGCTAACTAGAAGTTTGGCGGCAGTTAAACTTGTACGATTAAAGAAAAATGTGCTTGCCAAACGAGGCGCTGTCCATTGTTGTATACAATGGCGAATTTGCTCGTTCTCCAACACCATGGATCCGCCAGCAGAGCCACAATTAATGCAAAAAGCAATTTCCATTTCGTATCCGTTATCAATGCCAGGTAAATTGTTACATCAGTTCACAAAGTCCAGAAATCACAGCCAGTGTATGTCGATATCGTAATCAATTGCACAGAGTCTTTATAATAGCCGTATCGTCAATGATATAGTGAGAGTCAGAGAATTATAATATATTATATGGAAAATAAGAGTCTAGTTTATTTGTCTCTGATGAGTGAAGTGTGAGTGACATTAAATTGAATTGAAAAATGAAGTAAGAATTAGGGGATACTACTCGACTAGATTCTGGATCGATTATATCGATCATTTATACAAAAATCGATTTTATTCAACATAGGGTTATTTTTATTCGGAAAAATATTTAGCGGGACCCTTATCCCGGAAAATCTTTCACACGGGCGGCTCCGATAGTAATTTAATATGGAGAGAGTTTGAGGCTCCCGGATGGAGGGAGAGAGAAGAACGCTTCTTTTTATATGTATAATTCATAAATATTTTGTACGACAGAAAAATAAATGTTTGCATAATATATTATGCTCTGCTATCTGTACGAAGCCAGGGCGGGTCGCTAATATAGAATCTAAATAAACAAAGTAAATCAAAAACTAAAAAAAAACTTTTTTCATCGATGACTTGATCTATAATCAATTTAGTCCTAAAACTAACTACTTATTTATTTGAGACGCATCCACTGCTCGTTAAATATTATTATAATAATTAAAGAACATATCGCCTCACAAATCGAATATATTAAAATGTTTCAATAATCAATTATCGGTAATTAGATTTATCGTTTTGTCAAACCGGTACATCTCTATACACAATTAGTTGTAAACATGTCGGCGACTTTGACTTTGAGTCGTTACAAAACTTTTATATATTCATTTTGGATGGAGCAGCTTGTCCGTTTTATACACATACTTGCAAATAATATAAAAATATACATAAATAATTATAGTGCTAGTCAAACCTTTGTTGGTTCTGGGGCCGTTTTCGACAATGTCCCATACAATCAAGGCAAGATCAATTAAATCGGATACATTTCATTAATGATTATCTCGAAAATTGCCGCCACGATGTTCGAATTTCAAATATGAAATTCATATTTGCCTCCTATCCCATTTTAATGAGGGCAACAACACGAAATCCAAGCTTCCGAGGCGAAACATTATTTCTGCCAAATTATTGGTTATGGGCGGTCAGAAGCAAGCGATGCATTATCGGATCGTATGTCTTTGTTAATTGCTTTTTTAATGAAGCGTCTGAATTTATTATACTCGCTTTTGCTTGTAGGTATATGTTAGCGTCCTTTTTCGCTAAAACATTATGCTATTTTAAGGGAAGAAGAGCTCTTCCTCACGATGTTTTCCTTCACCGTTAAAGCGAACGATGAATTCACAAAGAAAACACATATGATTTTTTAGAAGAGTCATAGGTGTGTGCCCTTGGGATTTGAACCTGCGGACATTCGTTTTGGTAGTACGTTCCACACCCAACTAGGCTATCGTCGCTTTTATTGCAACTAAACTGAAGCATATTCTGCAGCCCTGCTAGTTAACAATATAATTAAAAGTTGGATGATTTCTTCGGTGCCATATGTTGCATTCTTACGCATTATGACTACCGTGCTGAGGTCTCAAATTCGTTCCCTGGTCCGGCCAAAATGTATCTGTTCAGTCTACTACTCGGTGCGAACGCGAGTCTGGATTTTTACCTGGAAAATCATAATAAGCTCGCCCTTATCTTATCTTAGTACCTACATGGGCTTTAAAATAGCAAAATGTGCCTGTATAATCTTTACCTACCCCTGAAAAGTCGCGATGTATGTACAAACTTGAATACCTGCCAACCCTAACCACGCAATCATTGTTACCAGGGATATACCTGCCAGTAAAAGGCAGGTATCTGATGTGGAGCGACTCTGGAGTGTGGCAGATCTGCCGGTACGTGTTCCAGCCGAACGTGACCATCAGCGCGTCGAACGCGACCACCACCACCGCCCGCCCGCATGACATCACAGGAATGGTGGGGATCTATATTACAAGTAAGTATTTTATGCTTTGGCATAGCGCAAACTCTGTGGAATTGATAGCAACTACAGAAACTGTTAGGACATAGCACAGACGCTATCTTTATAAGAACTGCAGCAAATGTCAATTTCACGGCAGTGTCGTATTCCTCGGTAATACGGTAATCACCGTCACTCAATTTTAATGATCAGTAGCCATTTTTTTTATTTGGTTATTGCTCAAAAAAGTAAGTGAATTTTAATATTTTCAAAAACCCCTCCGCCTAGGAAAACAAACGATTTACAAAAACTGATGATCAATAAAGTGTAATGACGTTTCTAAATACGACAGTAAATCGTAAATAACATTATAATAATATGCATTGACGGCTGGACGTATCATCTATACTATTATATAAAGCTGAAGAGTTTGTTTGTTTGTTTGTTTGTTTGAACGCGCTAATCTCAGGAACTACCGGTCCAAACTGAAAAAATCTTTTTGCGTTGGATAGCCCTATGTTCGTGGAGTGCTATAGGCTATATATCATCACGCTATACCCAATAGGAGCGGAGCAGTAATGCCTAATCTCAGGAACTACCGGTCCGAACTGAAAAATTATTTTTGCGTTGGATAGCCCTTTGTTCGTGGAGTGCTATAGGCTATATATCATCACGCTATACCCAATAGGAGCGGAGCAGTAATGGCTAATCTCAGGAACTACCGGTCCAAACCGAAAAATTCTTTTTGCGTTGGATAGCCTTTTGTTCGTGGAGTGCTATAGACTATATATCATCACGCTATACCCAATAGAAGCAGAGCAGTAATGGCTAATCTCAGGAACTACCGGTTCGAACTTATAAAAATCATTTTGTATTGGATAGCCCTTTGTTCGTGAAGTGCTATAGGCTATATATCATCACGCTATGACCAATAGGAGCGGAGCAGTAATGGCTAATCTCAGAAACTAGGAGTTTGAACTGAATAATTCTTTTTGTGTTGGATAGCCCTTTGTTTCTGGAATGCTATAGGCTATATATATCATCACGCTATGCCCAATAGGAGCGGAGCAGTAATCGCCAATCTCAGGAACTACCGGTTCGAACTGAACAATATTTTTGTGTTGGATAGCCCTTTGTTCCTGGAGTGCTATAGGTTATATATCGTCACGCTATGACCAATAGGAGCGGAGCAGTAATGAAACATGATGCAAAAACGGGGACAATTTATTAGTTTTGAGAGCTTCTGTTGCGTGCGCTGCGTAAACGGTTAAAGTTATGCAACAATAATGTATGACGGGATTGTTCCTCTTAAAAGTTCTACAAAAATATATCATAAAACAAAAGTCCCCCGCTGCATCGGTCTGCCCGAACGTGTTAAACTCAAAAACTACCCAACGTATTAGGATAAAATTTGGCATGGAGACAGTTTGAGACCCTGGGAAGAACATAGGCTCCCGGGAAAATATATAGCGTGACTTTTATAACGGAAAACTTTAGCCCGAAAAACTTTATAACGCGGGCGGAGCCGCGGGCAAAAGCTAGTATATTATATTGATGATACTATGTATTGCATTCCATTTTGAAATGTAGACGTAATCTTTGTTAACCATAAAAGCACGATTTTGGATTCATCTTTGACAATTTCTGAAATTCAGAATAGCTCCCTAGTCCACATATTAGTTGGAATACAAGTTATATTTTACTGTACTGGACTTTCCACGGCATGTGAACCTTTTATATTGATGCAATCACTAAAAACCCTTTGAAATTACCGTCGGAACTATGAGCGTTCGCAGTGCTTGATGCGTTGTTTACGAGCTGACTGAACACCAGTCTGAAAAGGCCTATCGACTAATCAGAACAAATTGAAAATGGTATTCTATTATAATAATTTTAGTTTATTTTGCATGTTTTTTGTTTGGTAACATAGCTGAACGCGCTTTGTGAATTCTGTGTTTTTCGGTTACATTTTTAAATTTACGTTTATGTTGGTAAAATGTGCTAGGTGTAGTTATTTGACAGTTGTTAGAAGGTCACCGGCGGGCGGCAGGGGCTATCCGCCTTTAATATACGTTGTACTTGTTTAGCATATTGTGGTAATCCCCGGGATGGACGGCAGCGTGGAAGGTAGGCATCATGTTACTGCTGAGGCACTAGGCGGCACCGCGCAGGGGTGGCTTAGACATTTCCGTCGGAGCAAGCCCGTAGCCGACCCTAATGCCCCAAAGAGGGCCATCGTAGAGTTTTAGTTAATATGCCGTGTGTTGTATATAGATAGGGTTTGGGACTCAGCCCGGCGGTCGAGCGAAAGTCAACATCAAATCAAGGATTTGAATCTGGGAAAATTCGTCTCGGCAGTCCGCAGCTCCACATCCAACTAGGTTATCCCCGATTAACTGATACTTCACACGATATTATCGTCCTCTGCGCCTTGTGGAGTGGTTTAATCGTCGCTTTGACATCACTTTGAGTGTTTCAAGTGCCACAAAGTACGTGGGTAGGATTGTTACTTCGAAACTCCAAATCTCGAGCGTGAAAATATCTTTTTTTACGACTATATTCAATGATTTTGAGTTTTTCTACTCAATGTTATCCTAGTGAAAAATGCCACTAGTTGCGCTTCTGCCTATTTTTCCTAATTTTCCCTTTGCATTTTTCCCACGAAAGAAAAATGCCACAGTTTGTTCATTCAATGTATTGTGTCGGTAAATTAATCTCATTGAGGGTATATAATCCACGGCCTCTTGTTACACATATAAGTACACCATGACATAAAGATAAAGAGTTTCACAATCCAAACACATAAATCCCACTCTAAACCACAGCTCGTTATAATAATGAGCTCATTACCGACTTATCTCACGCACGCGAAATGCTATGCCTAATAGCAAGTAGTGACTGCACCAGTGCAACACGCCAACATTTCGTCACTCAATTAGCATGCTCAAGTATTTGAGTGCCAAATTGGTGGAATAGAGTTCTTGTGATAGTTTGTCTATGTTATTAGGATTCGTCACGTATACAGATGATGGTATAATTAGAATTAGTGGTTGAAATTCGACCAATTTAATATATATGTAACAAAACAATTCTTTATGAATTGAATTATGCCAAATCACACACTCCTGCGCACAATTTGCTTAAAATGGAGTAAAATTTTTTTCTACACGTATTAATATAGATATCTGAGTATCAGAGTGATGAGCGATTTTCAGTGATATGTACAGTCAGCTTTCTCTCTACGTGTCTTGTGCGGTATTTACTTGCTGTTAGGATCTATATTCCTATTTATTCTTCTCAATATTGTAATGTTTCATATCAATCAGCCTGTCGCCGTCTACTGCTAAACATAGATATGGATATATGTTTTATTTTTATTTTAAAAATATTCAAATATTATCGCCTAAACAGTCTTTTAAAAAATATATTACCATATTATATTTTACAAATTTCATATCGCTTGATATAGAATCCACAGGTTTATTAACTTGTATCATTATCCTAATGCAATATGTTAAACTATTAGCACACCCAACTAACTACGTAACTACGGTGACTGCGGAAATGGGCCTTGGGCTTCATATTAACTAGGCTAATGACTTTGTTAATGATGAAAATCTGCTAGCGAAGAAAGTCGTTGGATCTGAAAACAGTTTGATAGTTTAGAAAATATCAAACGCAAACACACACTCATGCCATTTGTCGTCGATGGGGTAGACAGAGGTGCAACCAGAGCACTCTTTTGTCACCATGTGTGTTCTGACCCATGATGATAGTGCGAGCCTCGCCATATTGGCCATAAATTTCAGATTCCAAATTGATACTGAGAAGAAAACCAAAAATTTGCCCGACCCAGCATTCCAACTCGATTCCAGTAAGGAATTCGTACAGCGCACGGATACAACTACGCCACTGATGTAGTGAAAAAATAATATATTCAGAAGTACTGCGAAACAAATATTTTTTAAGTTACATTTTGCTCGGGGCTCCGGTCGTGTGATGTTTTCTCGGAATAAAAACCTTACTACACCCTCTTATCGAGATCAAAAGTAGCTCATGTTTCGATCCGTAGATTATCTGCGTGCCTCTTGTTCAAAACCATTCAAACGTTTGTGTATAATCGGCCAACGGGCATCCATCATTTCCTTTTCTCAATATTCGCTCCGTATACACTTTTCCACTATTATCGTAAGTCTTAATTTTATTTTTAAAAGAAAAACACAATTTCGCGATGACACAGGTTTAATTAGAAAAATTAAACTGTTACTATCACACAAGGGACCTGACTTCCTGATTTCTGATTTAGTTGATGTGAAAGTAGCGATTATCACTCATCGCGAATGCCAACAATTATTTAAATTAAATTGAATCGAGTATCTTTTTTGGAAAAGTGGCAAATGAGCATTACTACAATGGAGTATTTCAAAAGTAATACAATGTAAAGACAAACGCTGAGGTTTTCTTTCCTTACATATAAGACAGGATTGTGATAGTTCGTAATATACCTACTGATATCTGTTAAATGTATACACATTATAAAACAAACTCCCCTTTTCAGTCTGTCTATATGTTATCGATTTTCTCAAAATTTACTGGACGGATTTTTACGAAATTTGGTATGGAGATAATTTAAGACCTGGGAAAGATTATAGGCTAGTTTATATCCCGTAAAACTCGTTCAGGGGGCGAAGCCACGAGCAAAAGCTAGTTATTAAATAATTTTATTTTTTTTTTATAACAGAAGGTCAGGAAATTAGTGCACTGCTACGTCATGTGGTTCTATGTGATTTAAAGTTCCTGGTGGCATTATTATGATTTATGGAGGCTTAATAACAGCCAGTCAACTGCCTCCAAATATTTAAAAAAAAAAATTGTATGTAGGTTGAATTCTAAAACTGAACTAAAATCTAAACGATCATAAATCGTTACGTCATTTAAACACCAAACACTTTTTATTATTAACCAGGTGAGTGCGTAAATCATAAAACAATAGCATCGATGTTCAAATTTAAACCTAATATATTACGGGTCTGCGCGGAACGTTCTGACAGGGGAATAACTGTATACATAAAGAAGGTGAAATGTTTGAAAATTCAACGGTATTTTCGCGTTCCTCCAAACTGTTAGTTTATTTTTCCCCTGCCACCTTCTGTTTAAGCTCTCTCAATTCGTTCATTATCTCGCTAGTTTACTTTACTTCGCTGTTTTCTTTTAAAAGCTGGTACACGCTCGATTCAATTAATACCTACGTAAAGCCGTCCGTATACCAGAGATATAATAAAATAAATCTCTCCCCGATTACTTCTGTTTTCTCAGAGACAATTGTTTGAAGGTTTTAATGGGAGAATGGTACGGTGTTTTTAAATGCAGCTTGTTTTTTAGAAAGCATTTTTATTTTTATGGCAATTAAATAACAAATCCAGTGGATTCCTCACGTAATAGTTAGACTCCGGGCTGATACTGAGCAAAAAAAACAAATATCACCCTGCTCGAACTGGGATTCGAACCTAGGACCTCAGAACGCTGCAGTACTGCGCATGCCGTGGGTATAACTACGACACCGAGGCAGTTAACACCGAGCTACACATCAGTTAATAAATATTAACCTTTCCATACAATCTTTTAAAGTCCAAAATATTGTATATAGTTCCGCTATGCTCTCTGAAATATCGAATATTGTTTCAAATATCCATTGAATTCAGTTAAAGTCGATTAAACGTTTGCGATAGCAGATGTAGACAAAACAAACGTAGACCAAACAAACTCTGGACAACAAGAAACAACTTATATTTCGTAAATATATTTACGGTCTTTTATTAATAACTAATTGACCCGACAGACGTTGTCCCGTCTTAACTATAAATTTGCAGCGAGCATTCTGTCAACCGCTGACAGTTATTTCAAACAATTGACAGTTATATAAAAATAATATTTTCGTTAAGTTTTCCTAAATTGTCTAATTTTCCGCGCAATTTTTAGATTTTTTTCTTTCATAAGAACCTTCTCCTGACAATAACAAACACAACAAAAAAAAATGTGAAATCGGTCTAGCCGTTCACGCGTGATGGCGTGACCAAGGGAAATAGGGATTCATTTATATATATATAGATTTTCTCTTCATATTTGCAAAGTATGGGTTGCCAGATGTTTCTGTGTTAAGGTAAAGTTTTGGGTATCTAACAACCGCTCCCCTCCTGATATCCTTCGGAGAATATTTTGTTACGTCATTAAACGTAGGATACGGGGTATGGCATACGTACAATGTATTCTGGTACAATTTAACATTGTTAAAAGAAAGAAAACATTCAGATCTATTGTTTGTTATCTGTATAACATTTATGACACGTATTATTTATTGAACTAAACCATATAATGATTTCTTATGTTTATGCGAATGTTGGACTTTGAAATAAAACATTTTTTCGCATTTTATCGCGGTGTTTTATATTATAATTTTCTTTCCGGGCGTCCAATGCCTCAGACTCGCGTCACCATGAAGGCTGCAGTCTTCGAAACGTCGGGAGAAAAATATTAAATAAAAACCGCGATATAATCCGAACACTAGTTTTATTTCAAAAAACCATGTATATAACTTAGTAATAATAGTATTAGTATAGTAGGAGGTAATGACCATGGTCACGCAGGTTGCCGGTTCGTTTTCAATATTATAGCCATGTGCCATATTATCATTAACTTTTAAATTTAAATGTGTATTAGGATGGTAAAGACAAATATTTTGGGGCAATGTGCATACCTTAGAGATATGCATATGTGTGTGGTGTCCAGCAGTGGCACAAGTTATATGAATGTTTCTAACACAAAGTTTCTAAACGTCATGAACATCTAGTTTCTAAATCCAATTGTAGTCAAAAAGTAATATATTGCTGTTTCGTTCGTAAATCATACATTTTAGTAAAATCACTTCAGCGGTTCGTCGTAAATCCGCTGGCGCAGAGTTGGCAGTTAATCGTTCACAAAGTGTTTACCTATTATTAAAACTAACAAATCTATCGCTATTTACACACTCTGTGACGTTGATACCTCATGTGGTCATGTGAGCTGACGTACTTAGGTACAAAGAACCTGTTTTTTATTGTATAAGTGTCTAGTAGGAATTGATCGCTGAGACTAAAGTCCCATAAGTTCAAAAGCATACACATTACACACTCCTAACTTACCAAAATTCAAAATGTATTCTTTGTCAATTATAGCTTGATTAACAGTGAAGAAAAATATTGTGAGGAAACCTACATAGTTGTGAATGTCGAAGGTTCGAGAAGGCAAACCCGCTTTGGATCAGATGGCCTACTAAGCTAGACACATTAGTTGTCTCTCGCCTAAACGCTCTGACTAGCGGAGACCCGGTCAACAGTAGACCAGTAAATTATGCAAGAGTTGAAATATTATAATCACTCCCTCCCACCAGCAATTGACCTAAAACACTGAAAATGTATTCTGCAAGCACATTGCGAAAACTGCGTGCGGTTCCGAATTAATATGAACTACACGCTCTCAATATTATTCTACGCAAGTACGCCATATCTTGGTTATTAAATCTTGTCTCAGCTATGAGGTCGATGGTAAAAAATCTAATATCTAGTGTATACGTGATAGCGTTTGCGAGTCTTCGCTTTATTATTTCCATGCAGTAATTTACGTAGGTTCAGAATATTAAATTTCAAGAATCTATTTGTGCAGCTATATATATATATATATATATATATATTATAGGCTCGCCCCCTATCACATCATGGGACGGAACACACTTGGCGAAAAATGGGTGCCATGGTTGCGCCTCTGCATACCCCTTCGGGGATAAAATGCGTGATGTTGTGTGTGTATTTGTGCAGCTAAGTAGTATACAAACAAAATTGCTTTTAATATTTGACATTGTAGTCAGTTTATGTGTGTGGTGTCATTATGTTTTATAATATGTCTATTTTAATTTCTCAGTATAGAGCGCAGTTCGGTACAATGCAGATGTTAATTATTATAATAATTAAACTTCATAATAATTCGAAGTTCTCGATGATGCTGCTGTTGTTTCAGGCAATTCTAGCCTTAATCTTCAAACAAGCTACTCACTAGCTTATAAAATTTGAAACAAAGAAAAAATCTCAATGTAGTTAAGATAAAATATACCTCTTATATATTATCTAGTAATGCCATTAAAGAAACACATTATGCCCACGATGTAATAGAATAACATCGGCTTTGATTGATCACAGCAAGACGCAAGCATCCTGCAGCGAAAAGAAAATAGGGTAATATTGTAACATCCACTAGCACTTTATCGTGAGAGTTTTAATTTAATGATAACGATATTGGTATACTTGAAAATTATGTTGATGATTCAAACGGATGCTGAGATGATATGTAGATACTGTCAGTTTGTCGCCAAGAAATGCTTGTTGCTAATGAAGTTGCTCAAACATTCATTAGTTATATAAATGATTTGTGTTTTGTTGTACTGTCAATTGTCGAACCATGCAATGACAAATTGACGCATTTACGCGTTTTTCTGTTAGATTATAAAAAGTAGTAATTGATAGTTTTCCTCCAAATATTAAACTATCTTACATAAGGAATAAACCGAGTTATTAAAACAAATAACTGGCAAGTAAATGCTGCAGAATTGAAAATAAAATTCAATACGCGTCAGTGCCGATTTGAAACGGTACGTGTCCGCGGCAAATAACAGGAATCTAACATGGCTCAGGTTTCTCGTTTTACAAATACTCGTGTTTTAAAAAAAGGTTCCCGATACTAGGACAAAAAAGATATCCAGGGAAACCAGACGTGTGCAGCTGAATTCCGGATATTCCTTTTAATTTTATTTTACTCTGTTCTGGTTGTTTTTTGAAGTGAATAGCGAGAGACCGTTTTCCTGGTTCTTAAGTATTAAGAAGATCAGTCAGAAATACTCTTTGCGCATAATTGCATAAATATAACTATAACTGTCGCACTCAAATTATTCGTCACTAAAATTTAATAGCCATTTTCCAGTATAAATTGCAACTAAGATGATAATACTAAATGTTCGGTTCTTCTGCTCAATATTAGTCCGGAGTCTGGAAATGTTCCCGGTAAATGGAAACAGGCCCGCTACCATTACATAGGACTTTAGATAGCTAGCGAAATGTGGGTATGTTCACGACTGCCTACTACTACTTAGGAGAGGAAAGGTGTGATGTTATAGGTATATGTGTATTATGAAATATGCTTGCTAGTTTAGTTGCTATGCTACCTTATGATAATAATATACATTAATTGTTTAAAACATAAAAACAAAAATAATTGATAAAGTGATTGATAATTTCCATGATGATATACACTATCCAGGGTTAATAAAGCACCATTGTTTCCAAACATAAACGAAACAGCACACAGATCCGAAAGTAAAGATGTAAATCAACATAATTTAGTACGGGTATGACCGTTTCTCATTTATAAATTATGTCTGCACGTTGAAAAACATCGAGATTCCGCTAAATCACCACCAGGTGTACTCGATTACATTCTCGAAAATTTACTAAAGAAAACTCTGCCTGATCGGTCGGTTAAAGAATAAACACTGCCGGCACAGCCCACACAATTAGATTTATAGTCAACGATAAAAATACCACATTGGTTTTCTTTTAAGTCGCCAACGAGCCGAATCCAGAAATCCACGGCAACCCGTCCCGTAAATAAATAAACAATGGTGTATGTAAACTCTGAATCGTCAGTATTCAGACTATTTGTTACGCTATTAACGATGCAACGTCACTGTAACAGGAATAGATGTTTGCCGAAAATGCGATATGTCTTGCTCAACGAGTTCACTCCATCGGTTTATTTTTGTTTAACAAGAATCTGTTTAAATAAATATTGGGGATAGATATGGATTGTTGGCCAGGTTTGTCTACAGCACGACCACTGTCTTACAGGAAATCGAAGTTAAATAACAGCTTTGAGATCGATATTAAATGAAATTGTCAGAGCTGAGGCTCCGAATCCAAAAGCTATTTGGCCTAATCATTTTTCGGTTGCACAAAAATATGTCTTCAAACTTGCATTGCGACAGCTTAACATGATTATCCTATATTTCGAATCTAATATGACAATAATCTTCGAATCAAAGGTTCATTATGCTGATCACACCTTTACTGATCAAATTCTCGTACATTTGATCATAACTCATGAAGTCATGACTTATTTTTTATTTAATCTCTCGTACAATCTGTTCAACCTACAAGCCTTTATTAATCTGTTACCTCGATCTTTGATGATTCATCTATTAAATTAATGCCAAACTTTAACATATCGGCAAAATTTTATCCCATTTTTACATCCAAATGTGAATTTCAAGAATGAAGATCTTTTGATTTATTATTTAAAATGTAAAAGTTTGTATGACTGAATTTGCATCACGCATAAACCGATCAAATTCGGATAAAACTTGGCACATAGCTGGACCAGAATGTACATTAACATAAAGAGTATTTTTAACTACGTGAAAAGACACAAAATACTTCCAAGAGGCACGCGGGTGAAGTAGAGACTTTCCCGCCCTCACACCCACCACTACAACTCCTATAAACCAGGATCAGTAGTCGCACGCATCTTATGACACTGAGCAGTGAAGCTAGGCGAGTCTCAAGGAAAACTAATATGTTATTATCCCGCAACGAAATTAATCAAATAGAAATAGAGGAGTTGGAAATATGGCGGGTGAAGTAACAAGCAAAAGCTCGTATGCATATCTATTTAAGATAGGCTATTGCGTTTCCCAAATCTATTTACAAACTTCCGGACGAATGATAATCGAGCGGAGTTGTAAGGAATTCAGTTTGCATTACAATGCTTATTTAGATTCCATTGTCTATGTGTGGGTGTGTTCCGAAAGTTGCCATTTTTGGACGAACGCCAATACTACTGATGTTTACTGTACATTGTTTTGAGTGTTATCGTATGCTAAGTGCTGTGGCAGAGATAGAATTTAAGGTTCCCTTTTTAAAGTGACAGATTCCGGTGATGATCTGGCGCTGTTTCAATTACTGGTATTTATTTTGAAAGTGTAAATGTTATCGTGCTGATGGAACGTTTTTTTCTTAAGGGCTGTTTTATAAATTTTAAGTAAATTTTATTTGACAGTCATCGTATTAAACTAATTTAGGTAATAGCCAATTTAATACAATTTATTTGAGAGCATAGATTAAAGTGTGATTTTAGTTGATCGGCTTATACATTTATTGTTTATATTTTATTTATATTAGATTATGTAAGTAAATCTAGGATGTGAAACAATATGAAACAATACTGGTCGTAGGGTATATTTTATATCCACCCGGATAGCGACCACCGAACTCAAGGTTTAAAACCCGCCATAGTGGCTCCAAATATGGCAAATCCCAAGGGCACACACCTCTGACTTTTTTAAAATCATGTGTATATTCTTTGTGAATTTATCGTTCGCTTTAACGATGAAGGAAAACATCGTGAAGAAACCTGCACATCTGAGAAGTTCTCTATAGGAATTTTGAAGATGTGTGAAGTCTACCAATCCGCACTAGGCCAGCGTGGTGGACTAAGGCCTAATCCCTCTCAGTAGTAGAGGAGGCCCATACCCAGTGGGCAAGTATATAATACAGGGCTGATATTATTATTATTATTATATAGTGGCCCAGATAAGTGTGTCGCGTTCCGGGATCAGTCTGTGTATATCCGGTTCCAACAGGACAGCATAATTGCGTCGACCGGCGGGTTATCATCTCTCCTCAGTAGACATTCTATTGGACCCCACTCTTCTTATCATGAGGTGCAGTGGTGGAGGGATCACACGAGAAACATTTACTCAGAACTTATAAAACATAGAATTATTATGTGAATTGCCATCGAGATGGTTACATTTTACCGTACGTAAGACTTTCTTGTCTTATTCCGATCGATTCAAATATTTATTAAAGAAAATATGAATACATCGACATTTTTGGCGAATGAGCATATTATTTATTTACTTTTAAAATGTACTCTGAAATTAAAATTATCAAAGTATCAAAGTATTTTTTAATCTTTTTTATATTTCAAATAAATTTACTCAGTATTTGACGTCATAATCTCATTAACAGAGAAAATATATAATAACTTATAAGGGTCTTGACAATCTGCTCATGTTGTATGATATCACCACAATAAAGAAAGTCCGACAAGCAATATCCACAAACTAAATTCTTTCTCTATATAAATTCTTCGGAATGGGAGCGAGTGGTAGATAATTAAAAATTGTTCTTGAAACGAGGAAAATAATATTGTTAAGCCGTGTTAAGAAATCGATAAAATCTTATGTAGGTATTGATGTGTTTAACTTCTAGCAGTATAATAATTATATTTTTTGAAGATGCCCCTTCAACTAACACCGTGAGAGATCTGCGAATGTTATACTGATCTCCCACGGCTTAGCGTAGTATGTATAGGGAGTAGACGGGAAAGAAGAAAGAAGAAGAAAAGCTAACGTGGGGGGGGAGGAGAAAAGAGAGGGATGAGGTAGTGGTTGCACTGGCAGTCGCTGGTGATATGTTTTAATTTGTGTTTATTTATTGACTTTTGCCCATCTTTAAATTTGAAACTGAAATGAGAGGTAGCAGTATAATAGATTTATCATTGTCTCATTGGGTGACGTTCCTGCATCATAGTCAAGCAATAAAAAAACTCATTAAAATCGTAGTACATTGGCCTTATCTATAGTCCGATACTGTCCTTTCATGAATAATTAACGTTCAATCATCTATCATTAACCATTGATATTAATTTCCGATAACTTCCAATTACGAAATAGACAATATACTATACCGATTATGTACAATAGCATTGCATCACATTTAATTACAAACATACTACACAATGTATTGCATATGTTATATGTTGTTTGCCTCAAGTTGAATTAATTGATGGGTCCAATTAGAAAACGGAAATGGACCGGATAGACCGGACGTAGTTCTAGTTCCAATTTGATTACGGTTCGTATTTTATTTACACATACGTCTAGGGATCGCTTTGACCGGTCAAAAAGTAATGAAGCGAACATTCAGGTTCTATCTATTTATTTATTTATTTAAACACTTTATTGTACATCAACACCGTAAGGAATAAATATACAACAGAGATGATGAAACAACAGGAAGTACAAATGGCTATTTTAAGTCTATTGAAGGAGATAAATTTACATATGTGTTATACGCCTCTATCCCTCAAAGGTAGGCAGAGAGTATGGATTGTCTCTTTGCACGATTCTGGCATACTTATTTCGGTTGCTCACCTTCATTAATCTTTTCATGCATTCCCGTCGGTTCAGGGTACTTTTGACCTGGCCTTTACTAAGTATGTCAAATATCTGACATTTGAAGGTTCGGTTCGGTCGACCCCTACCGGCTCTTGAAATAAGATAAAAATAAAATTCGTTTTTATTTCTACATCAATACTACAAAATAGGTTTTTGAAGGTTTAAACTTTAAAGTCTGTAAACAACCCACGGTTCAATTAAAAATTTTGTTTTTCAAATACACTTTACAACAAATAAGTTAAAATTATTCAATTTGGTACTTAATCCCTCACGCTTAGTAGTCTACGTACACTGCCAGTAGCCAAGAGAGGAGATTATAATCTCGTAATGAGAGAGTACAACGCTTGGAACGTGATATTTTAAGTGGCTTGGCTTCGGAGCCAGTCATTTATGCTCTGATGCTAAACGAACAATTTACACAAACTAGGGATTAACTGTGATTTCATCCGCTTTATATTTTCACATAGAAGTAAGCTCACGGCTTTATGTTCAAAGAGGGAGAGACGACCAGTGCTATTTGTCTCCAAGAAACGGCCTTAATATATATTCCATTATCTAAGGAATATAGAAGCCATAGAGTTTTCTTTCGGTAATCTATGGTTTTACTGTTCATATTAGTAGCTTACCAGTATTCTCTTGAAAGAAGTAGACAGAGGCAGAAGTAGTACACCCAAGGTATTCCAAGACAGAGACATACTGATATGTTAGCGGCGCCAGTGATGCAGTGATTTATATTTTGATATTTTAGCGTCCATGTGCAATAATTAAACATTAATCTAGCAATTTTTATTTGCGGCAAAATTACCACACTGATGGTAAATGGAGCGGGGTCCAATAAAATTTCGATTAAAGAGAGATGATTACCCCTCGACAGTTGACACAATTATGCCGGCCGTTAGAATCAAATATACACAGGCTAATCCCAAAACGCGACGCACGTGAGCCATTATGTCGAGTTAACACCATGTACGGTTACTATCGGAGCGGATATAAAATATATCCTGCCACCATAAAATTAATTATTAATTAATCGTTAAAAACGCCAACTCCATTACTATCATTCCAACAGTACCATTTGACGCACAAACAACACTTTTCTATTCCTGTATCGTACATAACTCTTACATCACAGCATATAAATCACGGATGAATTTAAACCGCTGTATTTTAGCACGTGATAATGCTATACTATGACATTTATTGTTGCTGACTGCTACTGCAACGGAAATATCAAAGTTAATTACCGTGATTGTTTCTATTTAGATTTTGTTACGGGAGGTTATTATAGATATTTAATTACTTTTAGTTAGGAACAATCTTCTTTTAAGAGTAATATAATAAGCTACAATAGCCTAGTTGGTTGTAGAATGGGCTGCTGAGACGAATGTCTGGAAGTTCAAATACCAAGGGCACATACTGACTTTTTAAAATTATGTGTGTATTCTTTGTGGATTATCGGTTACTTTAAAGAAGCAAGGAAAACATGGTGAAGAAAGCCGCATACCTCAGATGTTCTTTTTGGAATTAACAGGGTGTGTGATATGTGAAGTCTACCAATCCGCACTAGGCCAGCGTGGTGGACTAAGGCTTAATCCCTCTCAGTAGTAGAGGAGACCCGTGCCCAGCAGTGTGACAGTATATAATACAGGGCTGATATTATTTTATTATATATCGCATCGATCCGTATTGATTTATATTTATTTGTGAGTTTAAATTTCGATGAAGGTAATTTCATTAATTCATTTAATTTATTATATTAAAATGTCATTTGAATTTGAATCTACCGCTAACCTATCTATGGTTGATTAGAAGAGAGCTTTCCCACAGTATTAAATCCGTCTTTACACATTTGTATTTAAAGTGCATAAATAAATGAATAAACGGTAAACAAGTAAGTAGATCTTGATAGCAAGTAATTAGAAAAGAGCAAATGGCTTGTAGTTTTGTAGTCAAAGTCCAATCAAAATTCTTGTGATCTGGACCATCTTAAATCATATCAGTTTTTTTTTCATAGATGACACTTACATTTTTACTTTAAAAAATACCAGCCCTTTTACCAATTATAAGAAGCCATTTAAGAAGAAGGGAGTTTAATCGCCCAAAGCAGCTAAACAATGAAATTATTTACTTTAAAAACTTCTTGATGCGCCAACATAAATTCCTCAAAATTATCCACATTTTCACAATCTCTATTACCGCATTTCGGGGCCTGTTGGTGACACGCAATTATATTCGTCTCCCGAGGCCCATTCCTAAGAAAACTAATTAAGTTGTTTCTACACAGGTGTTGCGCGAAATTAAGGAATTTCCTTTGTTTCGTATATTTTGAATACATTTGGCAATGTTTTTTTGTAGTATTTTTAAGATGGAAATTAATTTGAAGGTTTTGGTAATTATTTAAAAGGTAAAATATAGGAGTAAGGGCATAATACGTAGACATATTGCGGCTATAGGAATTTGATCTTTAAAGCTGTTCTAAGCACTATTTCCTAATTTAGTTTTAAAATTATTTTTTAACAAAAGTTATTACCAATCCTAGTATAGAAATTATCGTTAATTTTATATAATGTCTGCCTTGGTGGCGTAGTTGTACTGCAAGCACAGTATTAGCCCTAGTATTAGCCCGGAGTCTATTATTTGTGCCCGATATGGCGTTAGCTTACCCCCTATCAAATCATGGGACGAAACACTTGGCGAAAGGTGTGTGCCCTGCTTGTGCCTCTGCATACCCCTACGGGAATGAACGTGTAATGTATAATTTGTTTGTTTTTTTGTTATATAATCTTTCAAACGAAATTGTTTCCGCAATTTTGAAAATCTATAAATAAGCTGTAAATATAAAAACATCTTTAACTCATTCTATTCCTACAAGTAGTCAAACATCGAATTTATAAATAAACAAGGTAATTAATTCTGTAGACACCCATGTCTACAGCATTATCTACTTTAAAAACTTTTATTGAATTTATCAAAATACGCATCAAATAATCACTTTGATCGTAAATATTTTAGTGTCACTTTTATATTGGGCCATCATGCCACGTTTCTTTGGCACTCAACCTACCTAACTGTACACTCGATTTTACGATCACAAATAAAATTCAAAGATAACATTATACTGTATCCGTAACAGGCAATAAATATTTCATTCATGAATTAAAAATACTTAATTTATAATGTTTTAATGACTGATTTTTTTGTTCACTTTGTTGGATTAATATTTTAAACGTAATTAAAAGTTACAATTTATTCTCTCTTTATTTTTCGTTGCAGCAACTAATGTTATTTTTATTCTACAATATTTTTACTTTAAAGTGCGTAGTAGATTCAATCTGTAAACATATTTATCTACAGCAGTCCATAATACAGTAAAGTTATAGACATACTAGCTTTTGCTCGCGGCTTCGCCTGCGTGAAGCAGTTTTCCGGGATATATTTTTTTCCGACTTACTTGATATGTATCGTTATATTATGGCCAAATTACATAAAAGCATTATAAATTGTAGCCTATGTATTATTCTGATCTATATTCAATATTACTGTAATGTTTCATCCAAAACCGTTCAGTAGATTTTTCGTGAAAGAGGAACAAACATACATACATCCATCCTCACAAACTTTCGCATTTATAATATTAGTAGAATTTATCTACAGCAAGAATCGGTTAGTTGTCACAGAAATTAACGAGTAATAAGAAGTTTCTTATACTAATTGCATTTCGTTGTTGATGACCTGTTCGAGTTTCAAACAACCCCTACCATCCCTTATGTCTATTAATATCTTTTAAGGTTGACGGATCCTTGATGTCATTCTGTGCATTAAGCAGTTGAAATCATTGAAATAAAAAAATCTGGATTTCATTACGATTTATTGATCCTGACGTTTTTGAGGCTCTTCAGCATTCATGTTGGTGGATCGGACTGATGTGTTGGAAAATTCTAGATTTCCTTACGATTTCCTGATCTTCATATTTATAAGCCTCTTAAGCATACATCATGGATCGAACTAATGTAATGGTCGTTTTAAAAGTCAATGTTATGTTAACTATCTAAAAAAAGAACACGCGAACGATGTGTCTTCCTCTTAATAGAGATGATAAGAAAAGTGTTATTGGACATATCCTTAGTCATAGTCTCATTAGAAGTTTAAGTTAAATTTAATAGTCTTAAGGCTAGATTATTGATAAAATGATGTACTACATATAGTAGGTACATCATAGAACAAAAAAAATGTTAACTATCTGCCTTGATTTTAAAATTTATTTATTTCTATATTTGCCAGCTTATACCATAAGAATATTAACATCAAATATTTTACCTTTTATAATTTATAAGACGTCCACATTTGAAAGTTACGTCTGTAATTTCAAAAAGTATGAGGAAGTGGAAAATTATTCCACAAATGGAAACGCCAAAACCAACTGTGAAAAATTGGGTGCCTTCGCGATTTCCCGGAGCCTTTCACGAATAATAGAGTGAAAATATGTTCGAGAAATGATATCAGTGATTTCGTTTTATTGAATAGATATTTTATTCTTGCTTCGCCTTTGTAGCGTGTTGAAAATACATACGTATTTTAAAGAAAAAATAATATATCATTTCCGACAGTAAGTTTCATACGTATTTAAAATCAGCACTTTTTTCTATGTTTTTTTAAAAAAGATAAAAATTTTAAAAAAAAAATGTTGCTTACCCGATTAGCCTTTCAACCGTCGCTATAATTATTTTGATTTGATTATCAAAATGGTTATATCGACTGTCTCGGTGGCGTAGTTGTATTGCATGTCCGGTACAATAGCGCTCTGAGGTCCTGGGTTCGAATCCCGGGTCGGGCAGTGATATTTGGGTTTTTCTGCTCAGTATCAGCCCGGAGTCTGGAATTTGTGCCCTATATGGCGATAAGCTCGCCCCCTATCACATCATGGGACGGAACATACTTGGCGAAAAGTGGGTGCCTTAGTTGCGCCTCTGCATACCCCTTCGGGGATAAATGCGTGATGTTATGTATGTATGTTATGATTATCAAAATAACTATAAAATAATTCATATATTTTTGAATCATAAATATTCTATAGATTAGATACAGACCTACTCTACGATATTTATATCCTATAAAACCTTGGTTGGAAGATTATAAATTTTACAAACTATAGAGTAATACAGAAGTTTTACTCAAAATAAAAGTACTGTCAAATAAAACTATTCTTCAGATCTTATCGCGATTTATTACAATTTGCGATATTTACCTAGATTTTACAATTATTAATATACATTTTTGTATTTGTATAAAAATTCGTGATGGAATCCAAAAAAACAGATTTTTTAATTTCACATTCGCATAAACATAAGAAAATGTTTAAGAAATTTCAGGTCAAGTTCTCCGTCTTACAATAAAACCTCTACAATACAGTACAACGACCTCGTATGACGCATAAAAGTTACTATCCGCAGCTTTGAACTGGATTAGCCTCTGATAATATAAAAATATAGTAATTGCCTTAAAAATGTATCAGGATACCTAAAACAATTATGTTATTATTTAAAAAAATTCTACATTTAATATTGTTTTTATTTTGTTTAAGTTTTTATTTTATTGGTATGTGTTGAAAGTAGGTATAATATTTCCACCATGGAAAAGAATATAAACATTCTTGTGTTTCTCAGTCAGTGTAAACTTAAAATAAACATCAGTCCTTTATCCTCAAAGGGGTAGGCAGAAGAGCATCTAGGATACCGATTGTTGGCCCTGAGTATTCCGTCCCATGATGTAATATAACACTTTCTCCTACCCAGGAGTCGAATCCTGAACCTCAGACCGATGTCGTAACCGCACACACAATTATAATAGAAAATATTATTCAAACAATTAACCGAGGGATCATCGTGCTTCTGTGTTAACCGATTTCATTTGTCATCTATCATATCGATAATGCAGTCATCGATGTAAATAAACATGAAATAAACAATGCAAGTCATTGAATCTGTCTATGTCCGAGATAAATGGTTCGGTCTGAAGTTTCAACACATCGATAAATGGCGTACGTCATGTCGATCTGTGTTATGTTAACAAAGGTTGATAGACTCGCCCTCATCACATTATGAGACGGAATACACATGGCGAAAAATGGATGCACTGGTTACACACTGCCCACTGTTTCGGAATAAAAGTGTGGTTTGTTTTGTTAACGTGAAAATTAAGCCCGCAATTGACTACCGGCGGTAACGCTGCCTTCTTGAATTAGTTATGCCTCTATTAAGGTATAATGAAACCAAACAAATTTTTAACCTATATTGTTAAAAGGCGTACCTAGGAACGGTTCCGCGCAACTATTTCAGTGTAACAAGATACTTCGGGACCGCATGCGCCGAAGAAGGCTACCGTGGGTTTTGGTTGGTATGCCGGTGTAGGGTATAGGGTTAGAGACTCGGTCCAATGCTCGCTCGGATGATGCTATACTCTTGAGTGTCGATATTGGGCCGTAAGACCCATGAAACCAGGGTAACCGTTGAACTCACTCGCAATTGGTGGTAGCGACAAAGCGTTTTTTCCCGCGAAAAAACAAAAGACCCTAAACCTTAAATAAGCCACAAATTCTATTCTGCTGAACTCAATGATATATAAATGAAAAATACAAAAACATTAATTACCTAACCAGAGAATAGATCCCGTAACCAACCCTATTTACAGCCCACTGCTACTTAAATCACGATCAAAGTAAATTTTCTCTTTATAAAAAACATTTTACCAATATTTCATAATCATCGCTTCATTTTATCCTTTCACGTTAACTTGCACTCAAGTATCCATTTTGCAAATGTTTCCACATACCCTTCCACACTCTACAGCACTTAATAAAGTATATAATCTGAACAACGTGGTCAGGTCAGCCTCAGGGCGCCAGTACCTCGCGCTTTTGTTGGCAATATTTGCTTTAAAAATATTTTCGAACGAAAATAGATTTCTGAAGTATATTTATCTGAAAAATGATTGCACTGAGCACCTGTGTGCAATAATTGGTTTCTAAATTTAAAAACAAGTAAACATAAGGGGTGAATATAAGGGGCTAAACAATAGAAACTTATTTTGAAAATATTATTTTCATCAAACGGCAGATTTTTTTTTTAAAAAAATTGTTTTACACATGATGTGTATTTTCAAATATAATACTAGGTGTTGCCTGAGAATTCATTTATTTAAAAACCTTCCCCCAATACATTTCGCTAACATTGCCATTCCATAGCGCAATCTACACAACGCTGACTCCATCTATTTAAAAAAATGAATAATTTCACATGAGATCAAGTTATCGGGATAGAAAGTAGCATAAATTATGTAATTATTCAAATCCATTTAATCTCTAAGTTACCTTTTAACAAACATCCAAACATTTTTACAAACTAAATATTAGCAAGAAGTAAAATATCTAAAATGAGATTTTAGTTATTTGTGGATAAATCTCAATCTAACTTTCCGTTTTGTCCTTTCCTTATTATAGTTAATTTTGCATGAAAAGAAATCGATAAATATTCAACACTCATAATATACCCACAGAATGCGACTCGTACGGCGATGTCGTTTAATTTCGATGTTTGTGATTGGTCGAGAGACCAATGCGTCAGTCACGTGTTACTCTCTCGACCAATCACAATGAAACGACACGGAGTCGTGTCGTGTTTTTTGCCCCATTCTAAACATAAACACACAGAATAACATTATTGAGTTTATATAAAAACAAACAAATATTCAAACAAACATTGGAAAATCTTTCAACTCTATACAAACAATTCCATACTTTAAAATCTAAAATTATACTAAGAAATACGTTCTCAAAAACCCAAAAAGTCCAATAAGGAATATTTCACACGCCAACATTTCGCAGAACCATTCGAGTCGCATCTTAGAGTGTCCACTTTCGTTCGCTCGACGGCTCTCGACCATTTCACGCATTCACAGCCAGACACTCGTGGGTCCTCGAGATGCATTTTTACGGAAAACGTCTTTGCATTATTCTCTTTGTGGTTTATAGTTTTTTTTTTATAATATAGAGTGCAAACGAACATACGATCCAACTGATGGTAAGTGATTACTGCCACTCATGAACATTTGCAATATCAGGAGGTATAAAAATGCGCTGCTAGTCTTTTAGGTGGCTTTTTATGAAAGTTGCTAAGTCTTATCTGTCCGGAAATGCTGCTGACGACAATTGGCTCTATAGTTTTGTAATACGTAGTAAAAACTCGGCAGAAACGTACTGTTCTTCGTACGTATATGTATTTGTTACTTAGATTTATATGCGGGAGCGGCAAATTGACACAACTACTCTTGATAGTAAGTGGAGGTCAAGATAAAGGGTTAACTGACGATGTAATTTGACTTACAACCGAATATACACAGGCTGACTCGGTACGCGACACACTTACGTCAGCTATACGGCGGATTTTACACTTTGTGTACACGGGACTATCTGAGTGGTTAGAGATACCCTACCACCAGTAGCTATAGGTTATTAACGTTATTATATTTATATCGCCTCGCTGGTATCTCCTCAGTCCACGTGGGCTATAAACTGGGAGTCTTAGGTTAAAATTGACGTCAACGTCCAATTTTGACGTCGCACAATACCGTATGAATTTATTAACACTATTTGCAATTTTTACTCATATACATATAAATTTCATAAAGTCGAAAGGTATAAAAATTAAGTTAAATGATTTCTCCAATATACTAGGCTGTTTCGTATGAGAGCAGGCAAAAGGTCATGTAATTTTTCCTTTGAAAAAAATATTTCAAGCAGTCGAAAACATAAAACAGAACATTTTTGCAATCTATTTGTATATGGTGTAATAAGAAAAAACAATTTGTTTTACGATGTGATTTATGTTGAAAAATAAACTCTATCCATGCGCATAAATTACAAAAATGAACTGTAAAATTCTCGTGATATTTTTTGAGTAAAATATTTCCATGTCAGATTCAGTCGTAAATAACTTTGAAAGTAAAAAGTAGAATGTCGTCTACAATTGCATTTTTATTATTTTTTTATTGTTTTACTTTTAAAGTTTTTATGCCAGTCTAATCTACATACCATTTCAATAAAACTGAAACTGGATATTGGACTCCTGCAGGATTGTGATTCTCTACGATTGCTGGGGAAGAGTGAAAGGAGGTGTATCAAGGAGCGTTTTTCGTTGCCGTCAAATTTAGATATTGACCGAGATACATTTTTCAAAAATATTTTACCGCATCGACAGCGTTTGTGACCAAACTAGGTGTTGCTCGCGACTTGGCTCGTATATTCACGTATGTTCACGCTACAAAAAATCTGTAAACGTTGTTGAGTCATATGGAAGATGCCAGCGAACCCTATTTAAAAAAAATGATTAAAAATTCAAATATTCCCTACGGAAGCAAATTAATGGGATAAAAAATAGCCTATATGTAAATCTAGTATATGGTGTATACGGATACACCATATTCTAGATAGTTAAGTTATAAGTATAAGTTTAGTACACGGGTACCAAACTTCAATCCAAATGTCTTCAGCTGTTGCTGCGTTTACTTGTAACAAACATCCAAACATTTGCATAAACTTTCGCTTTTATAATGTTGTAGTAAAATAAAATAAAAAAAGTGTTTCATAATATATAACTATGTACATAATATATAGATAATATAATAATATCAGCCCTTTATTATCTACTGTCCCAATGCTAGGCACGGGCTTACACTACTGAGAGGGATTAGACTATAGTCCACCACGTTGGTCTAATGCGAATTGGCAGACTTCACATACCTTTCTTCTACAATGCTTATACACAATTTCTTATTTATGCAGATTACCTAACGATGTTTTCCTTTACCATTTTCAACTAGGGCATCGCTTACATGACAGAATATTATATCGTTGCGATATTCTGAAAAAATATACTTGTGATAATTATTTTATATTTTTGACGTTAAAAAGGAACAAATTACCTCTTTTATCTCTAATCGTCGCTTACATGACATTAATATAAGGCGTTACGATATCCTGAAAAAAAACTCATGAAAGTTATTCCATATTTTTTGTGTTAAAAAGAGACATTTATCTGTATACGATTCAGATATAAGTGAATTTGTGTAGTAATCAGTATTTATTCATCCCTACGCCTTTTATAGGGGTGTGCCCTGCCATTTATGCATGACAAAGTATCACAAAGTGTCGTGGGTACCGTAAACAAAGCTGACGGCAAAATAGCCTTTTACGTCTATTTGTAGTCGCTATTCAAACAGAATCAATCATATATATACAGGGTCATTTTGACATTGCGTTCCTAAATGAAACCACATATTTATCTACGTGAAAATAACACTTTACGATAAGCAACTTGAGCCGTAGATGTAAAATAAAAAAGTGTAAGTTTCGAACAAAATAAATATTAATAAAAAGTAATTTTATTTTACGCGCCCTAATACCACTACTACTACTCTAAGAGAATTTGTCGCAGCGGCAACATCATACTTTCAGTCAGAAATACACTCACGCACAAGTCATAATCGTATTGAACTACAAAATGGTAAAAAAATCTGAAAACTAAACCCAGGATTTTTAGTGAAAATATTCGTTTGTAATGGATGATTATTGGCACAATGTCAGCAAAGGTGAAGACGAGTATGTGGTTTCATTTAGCAACGCAATATCAAAATGACCCTGTATATAGAGTATATAGGTTATACAGGATCACTTTAACATTTCTTCTTCATATTATACTTCAGCAGCGAAGTGTACATATAACCCGATTGCTGCTGGCATCCCTTTTGTTACTTATGGAAAATCTAATTACCATTGGAACGATTTGCAAACTGCATATACAATAAAACTATTTTGCGGATTTTATCGCGGTATTTATGTTATTATAAGGTATTTAATTGTTTTATTTTATGCATTCTTTAATATGTAACAGCAATTAGTACAAAAAATAAATCTCTCTGTGAAAACAGCATTAAAATTCGATAAGAAATGAGGCAGTAATTCAAATTTGAAATATTGCTACGTGCAGGAGTGGGCATGGAGTGAGGATATCGCTCTATCTCTTTCTTTCGCACGCATCGTAATACCCGTTGACGTCACATGCAAGTATTTTGTCTCTTTTCTGTTTTTTGACATTCACCCCTACTACCAAATTTTTATGGCTTATAACTTGTGGATTTTTCATCAGATTTTAATGTTTTTTTTCTGTTTACATATTTAATTAAAGTTATTAATAAAATAAGTCAAATAACCTGTTTTCCCCCGACGATGCGAAGACTTTGCAACTTTAGTAAAATAATTTTATTTCAAACTGTTGATTGTATTGAAATTCTAATCGGCTAGCTCTCGTATGCGATGTCAGTTGTATATTTTCTAAGAGTCGTATGCTTATATCTGCCACTCATATAGATCCTAAAAGCTATGACTCCTGCGAATTATCTTAGGGTCATGATTGCAACAGCAGTTTCAGTACTTCACGTAGAGCTGACATTATTTATTATTAAGATGCTTTATTACACATGGCGCAAAGTGAGAGTACTAGCTCCTCTGCCTACTCTGGTGATAAAAGACATAAATGTATGTTCGTTATATTTCTAAGCCTGTATTTGATGAAGCCAAAAGCATAAACTAGTTTGCAAAGCCGGCGTCTAGACCAATACCCTTTCCACATTAATCTCATCATAAACTGCTCATAAAAATACCAATAACGCATAAACTCGAAATAACCGTCTTATTTCAACTCATTAAAGCACTCAACCCGAAATAGACACGAGCCATATAAAAATGAAATAAAACGGGTCTAAAATGTCCCCGCGATTTGTTTTTGGAACTCGAAATTTTTAACGTTACACTAAATTGCTTTTACTCGGGAATAAAAATAAAAATGGAATGAAAATATTTTTTCCTTTGCCTTTGAGAGACGATGTACAGGCATAAGGGTGTCTGTCTATACGCGCAGTAAAGTAAATAAAATATTTTAATAGTTCTCGAGATGGTGCAGTTAGTGATTCAATGGATTTGATACTAAATTCATTGTTGTCTTAATTATTATTTCGACTAGCTGTTCATCAGACAATTGTTACCATATTAATGTTGGCCTATATTATGAGATCTATCTGATGCCAGTTCCTCATGCATTATAATGTTAAGATTACACCAATTGTTGCATTGCTGAGGCTCAATATAATAGCTCCACTACTTATCCAATTTCTATTCCTAATTATTGAAGATCGACAACGCACCAACAATTTCCTTAACCCTATGGGTTTAGGTTAGTAATATTACATACCATTAATAGGTCCCTGGATATACCTCGGCCTGCCCTTCCATGCATTTTTTTTAATATATTCAAGCCAAAGTGAACCCTCTGTACCAGATGGTAAGTGGAGTGGGGTCCAATAGAATGTCGACTGACGAGAGATTATTACCCCTTGGTAGTCGACACAATTATGGCCTATGGAAACCGGATATACATAGGCTGATCCAGGAACGCGACACTTACGTGGACCACTATGGTGGATTTTAATATCTAATGTACGGTGGTCGCTATCCGGGCGGATATAAAATATCCTACCACGACCATAAAGACGTGATACGAATGTTTTGTTTTTATAAAATTACTAGCGACCTGCCCCGGCTTCGCACGGGTGCAATGCTGATAGTAAATACACTATAGAAAAACTGTGAACGTTGTCAATAAAAACATAGCGGCCCGCTCTGGCTTCGCACGGGTATAACATAACAAAATAACAGTACTTCTCCACTATTTAATGGATGTTATTATATATATAAACCTTCCTCTTGAATCACTCTGTCTATTAAAAAGAACCGCATCAAAATCCGTTGCGTCGTTTTAAAGATTTAAGCACACAAAAGGACAGAGAAAGCGACTTTGTTTTATACTGTATAGTGATACCTAAAAATGCGCATTAAATCTCTTGTACATTTCTATTGGTTAATATTTTCTAACGCAGCTCAGGTTTATCTGATGGACAGGCACCTTTATTAGGTAATTAATTTAGCTTTACTCTCGTCGGTTACCAAACGTTTTAACATATTAAGCTTACGTCTTTCAGCGAGTAGGCACATGCAATTACTATCCACGTGTCGTAGAACTTATATAAACTTCTCAGTAGTAGAGTTCCTGTGCTCAGCAGTGAGCAGTATATAACAGGGCTGATATTATGATTATAATATCAAAAACGAGGATTAAATATACTGATATTCTAAGCCAATTTCTGTATATTCATGTTATTAGAGGCTAATCCTGTTCAAAGTATGGGTCGTGAAATTGTATGCGTCATATAATGTCATTGAAGGGTATTATAGAGGTTTTTAGTAAAATATACTTATATTATAACTTAAAATTTCTTGTACAAATATTATCCAATAGGTCGTTCTGGAAGTCTTTGGAGGAGCCGGCCTTATTCCCTATGACAGTGTAAACTAGTAATACGGCCGTGTTACGTTATCTTCGTGAAATTAGCGTGGATTGGTATTCTGTATGCCAATTTCTATTGTCTTAAACGTAACGCGGTACGTTACAAACTTGTAACGTAGTCAAAATAACAGATAGCATAGGTAAAATGGCCCCAGATAAAACACAAAGTCTCACAAAAATCAGAACCTACACAAATGTTTTAACTGGTGGTAGACCTCTCATATAAAAGAGTCCGCCTGTGTTGGTACCACCGCAATGTCTATTTCTGCCGCCATGCAACATTGTGTAGTCATTGTTGTGTTCCGGTTTGAAGAACATTGTAGCCAGTGTAACTACTGGACATAATGAGACTTAACATCTCACGTCTCAGGATGGCGAGGGCAGTGGAATACCAAACAATATTTTGTGTTTCAAGGTATTGGATGGTGTTTCTATTGTATATGGGCGGTTGCATCGCTTACCATCAGGCGAACGCCAAGCTAGTCTCGTCATTCACAGCAATAAAAAAAAACGTCTGGGTTTAAGCCTAGACCCCTGGCACTAGACCAATATTGTCAATAACCCGTTTATTTTCGACAGGGTGTCGATTGAAACTGTGTCTTATTTTCGCGTTCTAGCCCACATTTCCGCTCAAACAGCAGATTGTTTTACGCACAATGTATTTTAAACTATCTGCACTGACCGCAATACTGACCGAGTTTGAGTGTTACTTGTTCTAGGAATACTTATGAACATCAAAGTTTTAAAGTTTTTTTTTTAAATTACCCACTGGTCAAAAAGACTTCGCGTTAAAATCTTGTGTTATATAAATAGGTGTGTAGTTTAATCACATATTTTATTAATTTAGATCATGAAGCATCTTTATGAAACTTGTGAAATGTCGAGTTCGATTTTCAAATCTGTCGCGGCAAATGGCGGTTTTTTTAAGTTCAGAATCTGTTATACAATAAAATATAATAAATTAGTTGTTTTATAAAATACAATTATGTATGAGAATAGCTTACGCATTTCTCCACAGGAGCATGTGATAAGGTCAAAGCTATCTTAATTCAATGTTAACTAGACATTAAATCAAACGACGCATTACAAGCAATTTCGTCCTAAAGATTTTGATTGGATATATCTCAAAGCATTTTTTTCAAACACATTTTCCGAGTGACCTATTTTTTATACAATAAGGTTTCGAATTTCATTTTGAATTAAAGTCGTCATTTATTTATAATTGAAGGGTAAATTGTTGTGACTAAAATAAATGTTTATTTTGAGAAATATTTTCAATGGTTTGTTTCATAACATAACAAAAATATAGCTCGGCTTACAAAATACGGATAATAGATTGCTGGATAGTTCAAATATAATCACGAACTTATACGATAAAAACTGTGACATTTAAAAAAATACTCTTCAATATTCGTAATTTGTACGAACCATTCATCGCATCGAAAGCTCGTGTATTTAAAACATTTCTACTGTTATTTTGCTGACATAAAAAACGGCAAATATCTGTGAGTGACGTTTACAATTTGGAACAATGGCTGAATTTCGAACATGCCTAAACAATTGTTTTTCGAGTGTTGAACATTGTTTTCTGTTGTTGTAGGATGCACGAATTATTTGGCTCAGCCCGCTATGGAGAACGGCAAGCCTGTCGACCCGGCGTATGATGTAAATATTGCCAGTAAGTATTCATTGATTTGTATTATTTAACATAATAAAAGCTTTAGGCTGACCTAAACTACGATTTACTAAACATGTTTATCACTAACCGCATTTAAAACTTCGTGCTATAACTGTCATTCATTAAGAGTTGAAGAAGACGCATTATGATTAAAATATATTTATCGTTAATTATATTTAGTGAGTAGTTGTTTCAGCCTTAATGTTGAGTGACATAAAAGTACATACAGTCTAAATTCTAACCGTTTGAGTTCAGTTTTAACAAACGCAAAAACGGCTTCACTGACTTTCACAGCATGCTATTATAAATGCGAAAGATTTCGAAGATATTTTGATGTGTGAAGTGAGCTCAGAAACTGCAGAACGCATTCTGAATGTAATTCGCCACATGATAAACTTTAACATAATACTGTAAGCTTATTGTGACGGAAATGCGCAGGACATCACTGAGAAGTCTTTCACGCCAATTAAGTCACGTGTAACAACAAGTTTTTTAATGTCAGTAAAAGCAAGATTAGTATAATTTTTAATTATAATATATTTTGGCAGTAACGAAGTACGAAATTTTCGAAAAGTGAACCCGGACACAATATATAGATACTAATATGCATAAATCATTCTAAGGATGACCCGTTACCACTGTAGTTTGATACTTCTAATATACTTTGTTCACAGACTACGTGCGCACGATGATCTCGTTCGGCATCATCAGCTTGTTCGTAATGGCGATGGGTTGCGGCTTCTCCACGTACACGTTCCGCAACCCACGGTACATGTTCAAACGGCTCGCTGCTGGCATACACTTTATTAGTAGTAAGTATATCATCATCATTATTATTTTCAGCTGATTTACTAACTGTGACAGCTTGGCAATAATCATTTTCCACTGTCATGATAAAAAAGTCATCAAGTATATACCTTTATATTAGATGTCTATATAGATGCAATATGTAAAAAGTTACCCATGTTTGTTAAATGAAAATGAAGACATTTAAATTTTCGATTATCTTATTTATATTTAGAACTGGCTTCAAAATGAAACTACGAATCTAGAGTATTTAAAGACTAAATCAATTCGACAATCGACTGACAAAACGAAATGCAGTTTTAATCGTATGAATAAAAGACTTCTATATGGAATAGCATATCTCGAAAACGCAAAACGGTTTGAGCTGAATCACCTACATTGAAATCCTCTTAGCCATAGTTACCGAACAAAGGCTCAAAGAATTTCAGCTCGCCTGTTTACATCGGAAGCTAAATGCTTTGAGAGCTGTATGCTCGTCACGTCTTCAAGCTTCTTAGAGGATTGTGATCGAGTGCATTTTGTCACGTGCATTTGGGCTTATAAGGAGCAGCGCCTAAGTACCGTGATACGTGATTAGACAAGGGATCTACGTAACTTGCCGCTAAGGGCATAATATCCTGTATTATATACTATCCTACTGCTGGGCACGGGCCTCCTCTACTAATAAGAGTGATTAGACCATAGTCCACCATGGTGGCTAGTGCGGGATGGTAGACTTCTCACACCTCCAAAATTCGTATAGAGAACTTTTCAGGTATGCAGGTTTCCTCACTTTTCCTTCACCGTTTAAGTAAGCGATAATTTACAAAGAATACATCGGAATTTTAGAAAAGTCAGAGCTATGTGCACTGGGATTTGAACCTGCGGACATTCGTCTCGGCACTGTTCTGTTCCACACCCAACTAGGCCATCGCCGCTCTTAGAGGCAATACTCAAAGTAAAATACCACGAGGCGTGATGAGCGTGTCAATACGTTAGTAGTTATGATACTAATACCATATAAAGACCAATATAATTTTTACTTGAGTAGCATCATTCTGTAACGTATTAACTTCATCCCGTCACGTCTTAAATTGTAAAGCACGAACTCATCATTCTCGCCACACCAACTGTTAGCTATAGTTGTGAAACAATTGACATTCTAGTTTTGAAATAGATCATATCTATCTCTGACAATGCGTTATCTATCAGTCATGCGAAATGAAAATCTGTCACTGTGAGATATAGGAGCCAAATGCTAGTACGGCCAAACGTTCGTATATCGGTGCAAAGATACATTCTCTCATCTATCATTTCGCTAGGATTGTGGTAGAATTATTTCTTAACAGCTTCACTGGTTGCTTCTCAAACAATTTATAGAATTGTTGTAGTAGGTATAAAGTTAATAACATATTTGAAAGACGTTGTGAAACAAACTAACAGTAGCCTAGGACTATGAACCATGATTCCAAATTCGGTACCTAGCAATCAAGATTGTGTTATTTTTCCATCCCAAAAAGTTTCCCATCTTTTAAAATGGCGATTAATTTCTATCACATCATGGAGCACATATATTTAAGGTAGTGGCTGTGGACTGTATGTGTCTCTTCTGCTTTTGTACATAAAAAGCAAGTGATTGAGTATGTTTATATGTTGCAGTGTCGACAGGTGAATTTTTGTAAAGGGAACCCGACACAACATATAAGTACTAATATGTATGAATGTTTTCTACAAATCGTTCTAATAATAATTAGATACTACATAAAGGAAAGCCGGCGGGAATTATGTTAAATGGACGCTTCGCCACTGATAGGTTATAAAATGGATTCATAATGATATCATAAAAAACCAAATTCCAATTCATTGCTCATTAATAAAGTCGTAATTGATAAACACGCTATTCAATATTATTGTAGTAGTAACAGCTGTGTTTGTTCTTCAAATAATGATATTACTTATCGGTGATTGTACTAAAGCTATGATTCAGCGAATGAGATGATATCCATATGAATGTGAAACATTTTTTCGAATTCGTTATTAGTAAAACTTTGTGTTATTCATTTTTTATGAATCTTACTAAAATTATGAATGTGAAAGTTTGTTTTTCTCTCATTCGGGCACACCAAGGTGACCCCACTGATGGTAAGTGGTATAGGGTCCAGATAATGGAGACTAGTGAGAGACGATTACCCCCTAATCAGTCGATATAGTAATGCCTGACTTTTGACACTAAATATACAAAGGTAGATCACGGCACGCGAGCAACACCTAATACAAAATAGTTGGAACTTGATAGCAAATTACTGGTTTACATTGACAATGGTCTGTGTTATATTATTAAGACAAATTGAATTATGTATGTAACATAATTCTGACTTTAAAAAATAATTAATAATCCAGAAAGATAAATAAAGGGAGTATGTTGTATTATTGTCTTTTTAAATTTGACTGACATGAAAATTTTAAATATAATTTTTCCAAAATTAACATAAAACCTTTTCAAAGTGAGCCAGCGAAATATCCCGTATGGAAAAGACTGTCTAGGTAGGTAACTCAGAATCTATTTAGTTATATATTTCATCGTCTTGATTGAATACAATAAAGCTTTGCTACTGTTGCCCTTCGGCGGAATATCGCAAGCAACAGTAATTCCACGAACAGCGAAATCTTTTACCTAATTGGATTGTGCACTGATGCAGACGTTACGTCGTTACAACTTTATTTATCTATTTAATCTTACAAATGTGTCACAGTAGGTATAGATTTCTTTCTAAACTCCTTAATTGAAGTCCCATATCAAGGTCTGTCTAGGTAGATACCACCGTAAGGGTTACTTCGGACGTTCAACAGCGGTAAAAAAGAAGAAAGAAAAATATTCTATTTGTCACAGAACATACAGAACTATTAAATAAATTAAGCAAGCTGCATGCTCTTGTCTTCGGATTTGTAAGACATACAAGCCTATGTAACTTAACATCCTGTCTCAGGATTACGAGCGTTGTCATGCAGTGCTTTGTAATTCATAGTTCTTGATGGTCTTGCTATTTTTTGAGTGATCGCATCGTTTACCATCAAGGTGTTAAAACCTCCCATAGTGGCTCACATAAGTGTGTCGCGTTCTGGATTAGTCTGTGTATATCTGGTTCCAATAGGCTGGCATAATTGTGTCGACTGCCAAGGGGTAATCATCTCTCATCAGTCGCCATTCTATTGGATCCCATTTCATTTACCATCAGGTGAAGTGGGGTCACTTTCTCGTGCTAATATAAAAAAGACTAGCGACTTGTTTCTCGTGATATTTTTTTTCAGACATGAGCATTTTTTTTTGTTGCAGCATCGTGTACGTTCGTGGTGGTTCAGGTGATGATGTCCTCGGTCGATCACATGAAGAAGAATGTCAAGTTTGTGTATCCGGATGGCGCAACTCACTAGTAAGTCTTTAATTTTAATTCTTCTAATATGGACAAAACTATATTTGTTATTTTATAAATTGTTATATTCATGAAATATATTTTTACAGTGACTAGGTATAAATATATTCGATAGATATAATGGTAATTTTGATGACACCGTTGATAAAAAAATAAATTAAAAATTTCATTAATGACTAAGTTTCAATTCAGTTATTGTTTACGTTTAATTTTTTTGTATTATAAACCATAATATATTACATATCTGTATGCAATTGTATGTAAAAAAATAACCCGCTTTTCGAGGGAATTTGAAAATATAGTCAAAATTTTCCGACAATATTAAATAGTAATATTTCTGAAAGCAGTTTAGAGTTCCATGTTGCTTTATTTCTCAGAAAATTTCGAACGAAACTTTAATTGAGGTAATCCGTAGCGTAGTCGGCGAATAGCTCAAACCCTTTGTTAGAACTAATATTTGATTCTGGTCTAAGTATTGTAGTTTAATCATAATCACTAACACAATATAGAATCGAAATAAAACTAGTTTTCGGATGTCGACTTTTCGGACGACCTACACCTCATTCCGTGTCGTGACCATGAAGACTGCAAAGTCTTCGAAACGTCGGGAGAAAACTTTAAAATAAAAAAACGCAATACAATCCGAAAATTAGTTTATTTCTACGTCGAACATTTGCGGTAACATAAGTAATCATTATACATTATATAATGTTTTACCTACACAATAATGTAACTTACATCTTGCGTAACTCTATTCTTTGGAAACCCGGAACCTTTGTCATACCTCGCTACTGAAGTTTCGTTTTAACACGAGATTGTTACGTAACTTTTCATACCTTAGTAAAGTTAGCTCTGAAATAAATAAACAAAATTTTGATTTGATGTTAGGAATTAACAAATTCTTTCTCCAACAGCTATCACATCAGCTTCTTCCTCGCGTGGTTCGTGGTGCTCATGAATCTCTTCGCGGCCGCCTCGTTCCTCTGGTACTCCCGCAAGAGGAAAGGCGACAAGGCCGCCACCGACGAGCTCGCCATGGCCGACGAGCCCACCATTATTGGCCGATGACGCTGCTGCCCACTGTCAAAAGCACCTGCGGCCGCAGAACTTCCTGAAATTTCTACTGAACAGTGCTCAAACCCAGCTAGGACGATGTGAGTCGACCAGACAAGCATCTTCAGCTGTGACTCTCGACTGATTCTGTTCTATCTCTAAGACAACCTGATTTTACTTAGCCTTGTTAATCTTATAAGCGATCTTTGCTTGCCGACTTGGGAATGTGAATTTGATTTTAATCTCGACTCTTCGACTATCCGAATTGAATACGAAATGTCGAATTAAAATATTGAAGTTCCTAACACTATCCGCTTGCGAATCTATTTAAATTTGTCTTATAGGATTAACGAAGATACAGCGTTAGTGGTTTTACTGGTTAAGGTAATCGCACATGCGGGCTAGCATCGCGGTATCAGATTGCAAAAATATTTCATAGACCCGTTCAAGTAGGAGTCATTCTGATGATATTTTAAGCTATAAATTTAAAAGCTAACAGAAATGAAACAGAGCTAATACGTAGGCCATGCAAAATATATTAGCGCACTTTGTGCTTGTGGCAAACTGTATCCTTGTTTTTCATTTTTGTTAATATTCTTGAATTTCTTAAGTGGTATAAAACGATTGTTATTAAACTTTAATAATTAAATTGCTGTCTCATGTTAATCCAAACTCAAATGGTCTCTAAAGAAAGCAATATTTAACACGGATTACAGTGTAGATATTGAAGACAGAACATTTTATTTCGATGCACTATTTATAAAATATTTTTTATAACAGACATCTTGCATCGCATCTCTTGTTAATATTTTTCTATAGCTTACGATGCGGCTCGCGCGCTGTGCGCTACACTTTAAACTCCAATTACCTAATATATAACCGCATTAAGACGCTGCCACGACACTACGCGCAAATTATTCTAGTCATATATTGCATAATTGTAAAGGATCATTTCCGTAATGACAAAATAGCAATGAATGTTAGGATTTAATTGTCCCGAATTGTAAACAATATGTTCAGATTGTTAAGTCCATATAACAACACGTAATGAGGGACCAAAAGAATGTAATGATAAGGGACGTATAAAATCTATAAGGAAATTAATGTTTTTAAAGATCATAGAATGATGTCATGGGTGATGTGCTAAATATTCTTTTTAAGGCTTTCCCCCGAGCAAACGGCTTGAGCTACCGTTCTATACTTTTACTGCGCCCGAGTTACGATCGGGAATATATTGATTTACAAATAATTTCTTTAAAATATCAATTTTAGGACTTTCAAAAATTTTAAAATACCAAAATGTTCCTTATTAAATTTTCTATCTAATAGTTATAAAAATAGTGTATAAAAATTATCTGTACTTACTATTGGAAGAGTTGAGTTGAGTTTAGTGGCATTTTCATCATAAAATTAAAAAAAAAACAATATCCACATTATAAAAAAACAGCCAAAGTAAAGATGACATATAGTAAAAATATAATTATAATTTATTAATTTTTTCCATTTGCAGTATAAATTTCGAAAAGATAGCTTCTAAAAATATAGCTCGCCGCTTTGCTGGGGCATCGCCTTAATATAATGTCTTCAGATGTTTCTATCAGTCCTCCGAGTAGTGTTGTCTATAGATGTAGTGTTTTTACGGAATGTATCCTGAAGAGTGGTACTGTTTATTCCATTGTATTTGCATTATCGTGTGTATTGGTGTTACGTATGTACGTTCTTCCTATTTATAATTCTTTTTTTTATTAAATAAACTCATTAAAATATATTGTTATTATTGTATTACTTATTTCATTAGTGTAATAATACCAAATATAATATGAACGATGGAAAGAAACGAAATGAAAGTAAATGCGTCTGCGAAACGTCTCGTTCAGACCAGCTGGTGCAAAATGGCGACAATTTAAGTCAAGTCAGTGACTCCAGAAATGTCTTGAAATTGTAACACTATACTAGTTTTTATATCCACAAAATTTTAAAATCGGTAAGAACTATAAATTTCCTGAAAGTTTAAGACATATTCGGGATCGGCCAAGTACGCAGGAGATGTTATAATGCCCAAGTATGTACGCAATACACAGAAGCACTATCTGTTCCCTCACTCACATAGTCCGATGAGACGGAAATCTGACATGACCTGAGAGAGATCAGGCGCAGGACCAACAGCTTCATGTGCTTTCGGAGCCACAGGGTATCACATCGCCAACTTCCTAGCTCCGAGCTGCGACTACGTAATTTTTAAGATGGAAAAACAAGTCATTATTATTTTGGCCCGACCCGGAACTCGCACCCAAGACCTCAGTGCGATAGTCGTACTTGTACCGTCTACAATTACAACTAGGCCACTGAGGCACTAAAAAAAGACATTACTAATCTTATTATTTACATGTAGTGTTTAAGAAATCTCCACAGTACCAACAGATAGTGAGTCTTAAATACTATATGAAATAAATGACCTAGATACCATTATTTTTTTAAAGCAAATCAGTTTATGCTAGATACAATTATTTATTTGTCGATTATCCTCAGCCAGCTAATTGATAAAATTTAGCAGAATATAAACAAATTCAAAAAGGAAAATTAATGGCACAAAGCAAGACAGCGTCGGTAAAAACTCAAAAAACAAAAGAAATAAAACTGAAAAGATCAAGGAGAATAATAACGATTTCGCTTACAGCTGCTGTGAGCTGCAATAAAATTAAAAACTGGAAACCATACGTTACTCTTGAAAGAAAACAAATGCATTAACGTTTATAATAATGGTTTTTTTAATTGAACACATTTGTAACCCGAATGCACAGCGTGACGTCGGTGACAAAATTAATCTGAATCAAAAACATGTTTTTTATTAAACAAAGAAAGGAGTAGAAATATGCAAAGCCTTACTACTTTACTTCTTAAAGGCTTCGCGTGTTCGGAAGTCAGTCAGCTCCATAAGAATGTTCCAACCGCGACTCGTAAGACGATATCCTTTAATTTTGAAGTTTTTGATTGATCGAGAGACCAATCCGACAGTCACGTGTTACTTCCGCAACCAATCACAATAAAACAACACGGAGTCTTGACGATTTTTTTGTGTACTTCTGCTGTCTCTAGGAGCAATGGGCAAGCATAGCAATATTTCGGTCTGAGGGCATTGAAACTCCATGCTATTATATAGGCAATACTAGACTTCTATAACATATGCAGTACTGCGCGCCACATAATATTTTGAAATTTAAAGTTATATGGAATTGACACTGTTTTCAGGCAGGCGCTTACTTTCTGGCGACAATTCTGATAATGTAATTTAGTATAAAAATAAATAGCTCTAAATTACATTTAAAATTATAGTATGGGAAATGAAAAATGTGTATGCTATTTTTAAACATACTATTATATATTTTTTATTTATCTAGTTGTGCCAAAGCGTGGTCGGAGGTGTGGCGGTATTTGTACGCGACAAAAACATGGTAAGAATGCGGCTTAGAATGTTTTTAATCTAAATTGAGACGAAGAGGTTGATGAAGTGACGACAGGCGGAAGCTTAAAAAGTATTAAGTAATTCAAAGCATAAAAGATTTTATAGCCTTGTTATGGATAAATGATTTGAATGTTTCACACAACATGATTCCCGATGATGCTCAATCTCAATATAAAATCAAAACACAAATGTCACATGACAAGACGTGTAGCTATATTTTAGAATGCTGGTAACGAGTGAGATATTCAATAATGTTCTTTGGTTAGTCATCTCAATGTTAGCAATCATCACCGTTGATAAACACGTTGCTCCTTACTAATATTATAAAGACTGCAATTTGCAATGATGTATGGAGTCTTGCATGTTTGGATGAAAGTTAGAAATAAAAGAAAGCACTGTTTAACCAATTAGTATAAAATTTTATAACACAGATACTATATAAAAATAAAAATAAAAATGCTTTATTCATCACGTAGGCGAACATAGTTGCACTTATGATAAGTCAAGGTACATGAGAATATTTAATTATTACTTAATTAGATTAGCTTATATAAACAAAGACAATTTATATTGAAAATAAAATAAATGAAAAATATACTTAGTAAACAAAGAAGCCAGCTCGGGCTGGCAGGGAAGAAGAAATAAAATGATGTATATATGTATTTTTAAATAAGCAATAAGGGAGAAACGCGTCGCGATCTTCACCGGTGAGGACAATACAAGCCCTAACCTAGCTAACCTACCAGCCTTTCACTAACTACCTAAGCGATGACTACCCGAAGAAGAAAGGCAGAAAGAAACTCCGGGCTTTATTTTTTGTCATCAATTGTCCATTCTTTTATAATATTGTTATTAAATATATATTTTATTTATATATTCTGGATTGACTTAATCTAGTTTTTATGCAATAATATTACACAATAGGACTTTTATATCGGAAAGGTCACAGCGTGCTAAACCTAATAAATTCTGATAACAGTCGCATGGTCTTTTATGAATGAAAAGGATTCAACAACTTCCAAGACTACACCTGTTGCGCTCTCTTCTCCCAATCTCATACCAACGCTTACAACAAAAAAATGTCGAATAAACTTTTCGCCGGCAGCTATTTTAAGATGAGCATTGTCGAATATCTGGCACGCGCCCAAACTTCAGCTGTGACACTGCCAACGTCAACTGAGGTTAGTGTCCTAAAAAAAACGTTGAAGGAAAAGGCCAGAAGTATTAAATTAACGGACATCTGCGAAGGGCCCGGATGCTTATTTACATATGGGTTTATTTGGGGAATATTCTAAACCTTCTTAATATGTTTAGTGGCGCAACATAGGATGCTTAGAAATATCGAATTCTGTTATATATTCTGCATGTCTACCATTATAAACCTTTCCATGATCCTGGCCAACATCACGACTCTTGAAGAAGAAACCGGCGAAATTCCCTCCTTCACCAACCGTTGTGCGTGGGATGCTGGCTATGAGTAGAATCGAATGACAAGAGATGATTATCCAAGTGGACACGATTATGCCGGTCTGTTTATATCCGCTATCCGGGTATATCTTGTCTGATAATTACATGGATAAAAATACCCAAGCATCAAGTTGCCTTCCTTCCTAATACACCACCTATCGGGCGTAGCCATCAGAGTAATATATATGACTTGATCCATAGAAAACTATGGCTGGAAAATAAGTTGAGATATAAGATTCGGCAAACTATTTAATTGATTAAAACAACTAAAACGTGTACCTATATACAATTCATCAGTTATAGGGAAATATTCTAAACATACTGGTGAAAAAGAAATGCAAAAATCATTACAAATAAATTGTAATAACTCTATTTGGGACTTCGAAACAGATTACTGTTATATTCCCTCAACGGTCCATATAAAAATGAAAATCGCAGTTATTTTTTTGTCTAAAACTATTTAATAATTTAAACTTTATGTATAATTTTATGGCAGTAAGAATAAAACAAATTATTTTAAAAAGCTCGTACCATCCCTCTGGTGAATTTATAAGTTAACCAGTTAATTTTCTTAACTAGAAAAGTTTTAAAATGTTTGCGGAGATAATACTCCGGTGACTCTAAAAATAATAGTCAATTCACATACACATTCAGCCCTTTCCGCCAAGTGTAATCCGTCCCACAACGTGATAGGGGATGCGCCTATAACAGCGGAGCTCAAATTCCAGACTCCAGGCTGACCAGAAAAACCCAATATCACTTAGTCTAACCGGTAGATCCAATCCGACACTTCAGGATTGCAGTTATGCCGTTATACAACTACACTATCGAGGTAGTCAATTCATATAATACTATATATATTCCCTAAAAAAACAAATAATACTCTGTGAATCAGACGATTTAGCAACTGGCACGCCACGTCAAACATGTCAATACTTGTTTACCGGTTGCCATGACGACCAAGTTTTGCATGACAGTGCTCTGGAGATAATGGAGTAAAATAATTTCGGCTATAACCTAAAACAGATCAATAAAGGCGGTGTAATTCTACCGCGACACGCGACATGGCCGAATCTATGGTAAGCTACGTTTTTTTTTCAATTTAATTAATTCTTTACGTGACTTGGTAGCGCTCCCCCATCATTACCATCGTCTGACAATTCACGAACCATTTCGTGACGTTCTTGCATGTTTAAATTTACGATGAATTTAATTGGCAGATGTACTTTGGGTTCGGCTTCATTCATAATATTCGGAGTATCATTGGTTAAAGTTTTAGTCTAGTAACCATTTCTTCAGATGGATAGTAATTTCATTGCCCAAAGGTAGATGGACAATGCCTAAAGCATTGACCTTGCCTATTTATATATTTTGTTTAAAGTTTAAATAAATAGCATATTTAAGGTGCTGTCGTAGATTTTTATGTGCGTGGTCTCCTTTGCATTTTGTGATTTGCATTACCTTTACTATACAACTATTGACCGCTTATATAATTTTCCATAATATTAACAAAGCAATACACCTAGAGGCCTATGCCCAGCTGTGGACTGCAATGGGCTGATGATGATGATGGACATGCCTAAATATTATCTTAAAAGTCTAGTCTTTATACATTTTATTTCTATTGGTACCATCTTTGTCTATGGATATACATTCTTTCACAAAATGTTGAGGCAACTAATCCTTCATTATCTAAATGGAATCCAAATTATTTTTACACCGTTCTAATGTGTAAAACGAGCTTATACATAGTTGTGTTGGGCCGTTTCCAGATACCTAACAACTGTTCGCAGCGTGACCGGTTTACAGAACGTCTAATTCCTTTTATTTCAGTCTTTGTAAAAACATGGCTGATTACCTGTAGTAATTATAATTAGTAGGATTTGCTGATAGTATGTTTAATTTCTTGGAATGAGGAATGAAAATTATTTAGTGACCTTTGAAATTGTTGTACATTAAAATTAAAGTATTTTTCGGATTTTTTTTCGTGACCACGAAGATTGCAAAGTCTACGAAACGTTGGGAGATAACTAAAATATTAAAACCGCGATAAAATCCGAAAATAGTTTAATTTTAATTTCTAACATTCGCGTAAACATAAGAATCATTATTGTTGTACATTTTAGACGTCTAGATTTGTTTTGGTGGAATTTAGTCACCAGTAAAGAATGGACAAAAACCTAGTGTTTTCAAATCTAAATAATATGGTTACTATTATATTATAGTATTTTAAAGGCGTGTCTTTTTCTAGTCAACATTTGTTTATTTCTAATTCTAAACCCATTTTTGATTTTTCTTAACTTCAAATATATTTTAGAAAATGGAATGACTGATAAACGAATACATCGTATGTCATGATGCTAAGCATAAAGCACTTGAAAACACCAGCAGAACTTTGAACTACGAGTATTGCGTGGAAATCGTCGGAATATATTTCCCTCGTCATAGTGACACGCGAGATATTTGAATTTATGCTTTAATTTCTTCAACTTAAACTATCTTATAGATCGCAAGAATACTGTTTTTAAATAGTCACTTGCCCATATGAGAGAACAAATTATTTTAATAATTAAATATTTCATGATATTTTTATTATATTTTCTACATAATTATGCGAATGATAAATGGGGGGACGTGAGAAAATTATACTAAATATAAAGCAAAAATAAAAAAAAACGAAAATTGAGATTTTTTTTTGTTTCGCTCGTAATATTCTCAAAATCCGTTATACTTTAAGCGACTTATGTAATTCTAATATCTTATATTATTCCAGCGGGTTTCATACTTCATGCACTTATATATAAACTATATACACTATAGTAAATGCACTTATATAATTACGGAACTTTATAGACTTCCAGTGAATTATTTTAATAATTAAATATAACGTTATACAAGCGTTATATGGGTACTTGAACCCGATAGCAATTTAATCCCATACCAATTTGATGGTACTTATTCAGGACCAGCCTGATAAAGCCACCCTTTTGTAATAATTTATAGTAACAATAATATTTGACACTTTACAACCAATGCAATATGCAGTTTCAAGAAATTGAGAGAAACTTTGTTTTTATTTACGGGCTTCTAATACTAAGTATATTTGTAAAAATATTTGTGGGAGTTTTAGAGTTTTGTTTTTAATATTTATAGATTTTCATGCCGTGTACACTATCTAGACACTTCTAAATTATTTTAGGTGCTTTTTAGAAACGGCTGACCATTAATACTTTAAAAACAGACTATCTTTAATTGTATTTTGCTATTGAATAACATAAGAATATAGACAAATTTAAAGGGGTTTTTACCACGAATACTGAACTCTGAAACATCAAATTCCCAATTGACATCTCATGATGGATACATAAACTTTGCAAATGGATATTTGACGTGCAACTCGATCGGTCTTTATCAATAGAAAAATTGTTAAACGTGTACTACTATGAACCGGAATACATCGAAATAATAATAATATCAGCTCTGTATTATATACTTGCCCACTGCTGAGCACGGGCCTCCTGTACTACTGCGAGGGATTAGGCCTTAGTCCACCACGCTGGCCTAGTGCGGATTGGTAGACTTCACACACCTTCGGAATTCCTATAGAGAACTTCTCAGATGTGCAGGTTTCTTCACGATGTTTTCGTTCACATCGAAATATGTCTTTGTAAACCGAACGCTTCAAAAAGTTAACGTAAACGATGTTTCCTTTGTGTAAACGATATATCTATCAGGATCTAAGCGACCTCATTATCGCGTCTTCTCAACGGGGAGGAAATCAGGTTTCAGTCTAATAGTTTACTGCCTTTATTTATCGACTTTGAGCGCATGGAATTTGGGATAAATACAGAATATTGTAGATTACGTCTGATTATAATAATAATACATTAATTTATTTCAGTAAAGTAGTAATACTTAAACTCTCAGTCTGAGTTGAGAGGTGTAAAGGACTACATTATTCATAATATATGGGAGTGTATGTAGCCGAACTTGGTAGAACCTGTATTTCGGTCGACAACGCTTTACGCCAGGAGATATATCTAATAGTGTCTAATTTTAATAACTATTTCATTACAACAAAAACTCAGCTGTGTACAAGTTCCCTGTTTGTGTGTTGTGTAAATGTACGTGTGTATCAGATAATTTATTTTTTGTACTTCAAGCTCACTTCGTATAAAGCATCAAAATCTTTTAAAGTTGAATCAAAAATATAATAATGCGGATGCCGGGACTAGCTCCATTGTAACATAAATGTATTATTATATCATAGATTTGTAATATATATCTTCTATTACAGAGTCATTTTATATGAATTATATTTGTATTGCAAAATGCTTTACTTATTGTTTACTCCTTGAAGAACTAGATGGCGTTAGTTGTGAAATAATAGCTAATAAACACACTGTACGCTATTGTTGTGGATTTTGTTTTTATATTAATTATAATCGAATGAAAAAACAAATGCTCAAATAAATATGTAACATTATTATTTGCATTAAACAATAAAATAATAATAATTTGTTGCGTACTATAACATTACTATTAAAACCAATTAATACCTATAAAGTATTATCTTCAAACAGGGAACGTCTAAGAAAGCGAAAAGTGGAAAGAAAGAAAAGAAATCCGCCACCAAAGCCCAAGCCGACAATGAAGAAAGTTCCAGCGGATCAAGTGGTACTGTATATCTTTTATTTTTTATCTTTCTCATTTGAATTGCTTTAGGATGCAGGTGCAAAGTTTCATCTGAAATGAGGAAATAAAAAAAAGTATAAACTGAATTGAAAACTGTTTAGAAACGTAATAAAAAAAAAATATTGCGATACTTTTTACGTTGATTTCTACACGAATAGAGATAATCTGTAACATATTTTTTATAGTTTTAAAGATTTTAGTAATCTAATTTCATCGTAAGTTATTAGTTTAAACTATTGTACTAATTTTTATATTTGTTATATAATTTTAAACCTCACTAGGCTATCTGATTTCCGGACATAACAGTCCATAAAATTACAAATTTTATAAATTAAGAAAGCAATACAGTTTAATATACCTTACAACTCTGCAAAGTAAATAAAAAAAGTAATGAGAAACAATGAAGTGAAGCTATAATGTTTTCCGTGAGCTTCCTTATTAAAACAATGGATAGAAATGTTCCCAGTTGAATGTTCAAGTTCCTTAGAATCTAATTAACTTTCTGACAACATAGTTCATTTGCCCTACTCGGAGCTAGGTGAGCTAATTTACTTCGAAAAATATCGTGTCCTTTGTATCAAACTTCTCGCAATTACGTGCACCTGAACTTTTCGAAATCAAATATTAGTTCAACGCAGTATCTTCGATCGTGGTTTTGTTACATTCTATTGTACTTGAGATGCGGTCGTTTTAAGATTTATTTATTAAAAATCCACAGCCCTTAATACTAGAGTAACACAATCTGATACACTTATCGTAAGGCCAATAACGGATTTACATTTTGTTTACACGTTTAAATAACAGACAGTCAAAAGTGGGATAGTGTCTCTAGAGGAGCATTTATATATGCGTCTGCGTGTGCGTGTGCGTGTGCCACCATGTATATACATTAAACATGTATACATTTACATAATAATATGTATTATTAAGTTATTTATTTGTATTACATTGTCTTCATAAAGGATTTTTAAGACATAACATTTAAATTTGTTTTTGCTTGTATCAAAGATTACCATTTAATATTGTTTGCTCGTTGTTTCATAGAAACTGTTATTGCTATGAAACATGGAAATGTTTGTTTTTATGTACCGTCGTTTACAATTAGGTCAATTTACTTTTATTTGCGATTATTGCTATTATTTCCAATGAGCTTGAGTGTAATATCATAAAAGAATAAAAAAATAGACCATAAATCCGTAATAAAGAACATTATAATAGTTTCAAAACTGAACTCAAATTTAATAACAAAACATTTTTTAACAATGATAATTTCTATAGTCAGTGCTAATGAAGCAGATGCCGAAGATGCTGGTCAGATTGGGACAGGAGTTGCCACCGCAGCTGTTACAGTGGACCGTGACGAATACTTACAGGCTCATAGAGAGTTGACCTTCGATCGGAATCAACTGCAGATCAAAAACAACATACTGCATCGAAGACTTGCTGAGTATTATAAGTAAGTTGGTTATGCTGACGTCAGGAATCTAGTTGATATTATTGACAGCAAATTATTCTTTATCGTAAAGTAATTGGGTACTATGTCTAGTGTACTGTTCCTCATCTTTTAAAATTGATGTCGCACATTCACTGCTAGATCATATTTTAAATCTTATTAATACGTGTGAAATTTTTGGGTTAAAAGTCTCGCTATATTTTATCTGGGGGAAAAAGTACTCCTTTCAAAGATCTCAAAACATCTCTATATCAAATTTTATCGAAATTAGTAGTTTTTGAGTTTATCGTGTTCAGATACTCTCGGCAGACTTCATTTTATAATATATAAAGATTCTATGTGAAAATTGTCAAGATATATATTATGAACTAGCTGACCCGACAGACGTTGTCCCGTCTTAACTATGAATGTGCAGCGCGCATTCTGTCAATCGCTGACAGTTATTTCAAACAATTGACAGTTATATAAAATGAATATTTTCGTTAAGTTTTCTTAAATTTCCTAATTTTCCGCGCAATTTTGTGAATTTTTTCTTTCATAAGAACCTTTTCCTGACAATAACAGACACAACAACAAAAAATAGTGAAATCGGTCCAGCTGTTCACGCGTGATGGCGTGACCAAGGAAAATAGGGATTCATTTTTATATATATAAATTAGCTGCCAAAAATACATTAGGCTTAGAAGCACCAGAAATAACCCGAAAAGATTGACATAAAAAAATTCACGTAAACAATATTACACGACGCATACCGCATAAAAATCAGATAAAACAGTGTTTATTTTATCTGTAGCGGCCACAAGTTGGCGCAAGTCGCCAGGCTTGTTTGGACCGGGAGAAAACACATGGAACCGTCACGTCTATGAAAGAATAACATTGCCAGTTATTTTGTTGTGATATTTGGAGTTTGTACGGTTTTCATAGTATGTTTATGGTGAAATAATATTGTTAATTTTTGAATGGGTGAAAGTCTAAAGCAATAGGAGTAAATTTAAAATTTATATGTTGATTATTTTTGATAGAATCATAATGAGTACGTGTGGAATGACTGCTGATTGATTGCAAATGATTGGACGTGAAACAATGCAAGTGACGTAAAATGCTGACGTGTTTGTCCAAACAGATTTTGAGTAGTAAACCTAGACATCAATTTTGGCTTTTTTACATAGGCTACAAGTCTGTCTCGTTCGCTCATCGCTCGCGATGTTTCTGTGATACATTGTCTAGTAGGTATTGTTTGATTAGTATTTGCATGGTTTGGTAGAATAAAGGCAGGACCAATTTATTGATATAAGCATGAGGTCGTTCTTTGCGACGTTCCATTCTCATATAAACAAAGCTTGAGTCATGCAAGAGTAACTATATCCTGATGGTAAAATAAATTTTGAAAAACTCTGCTAAATTGGCATGACACTAGTTAAATCTATTATAATAAATGAAATAAAAAGTATTTGCGATATTTACTATCGTGCTATCTATGAGTAATTTATCACGGATAAATTTTGCTTACTCGTGAAGTTATTTCACTCTAATCTGAGGACAGGACACGTCCTTAATATGACAAAAATTACTTTACTACGGCCGCTTGCCTAACGTCAGTCGTTCCAGAGAATCTACACAATTTGCCAAACTTAACCCCAGGTTACTGGCTATATATACTACCAAAGAGACGAAGCATGAAGATTTTAAATCATTTCCTAATAAATAACGAACAGTTGAATGCAAAATATTCCAGGAAGCGTAAACTTGAGCACGTGTTAAAACCACTAGAAGGAGCGAGTGACTTGGAAGATAAGTATCAACAAAAACTGTTAGCTTATGAAGAACTCAAAGAAATGGAGGAAAGAGAAGTTACTGACGTAAGATTTCCTTTAATCTCATTAAATTTGGTTTTTGTTATACTTCGCTAGGAGCGTTTTATTATTTATGTGACATTTTCACATGCTTACTTTGCAGTTATAGATTATTATATATTTTTTTATAAATTTATATTCCCAAAATTGGCACTTATTTCAATTGCACAAAAATCATTTTCGCACTTAAAACATTTCTTAGAAAGATTAAAGACTTGTAAAACGCTCTTTTTACAGTAAACATTATATTAGCAAAATAATTACAGAATACAATTTTAGACATTCTTTTGACAACGTCCAGCCAGAGAGAATAATAATAGAATAGTCGCCGCGTGACATATCTTCTCTTCTGCCAGCCTGCCCGCGCAGCCGAATACTTCCGGAAACGCCCGATGTCATCGGCTAGGATAGCAGCGCGTAACATCGGCCATCCTGCAAAGTGAATACCGTAAGGTATTCACAAAAATAAATTTGAGAAAGTAGAACTGAATTAGGTACCTATATTTTAAACAAATAGGACCCAGCAACCAAATCAGAATGCTCATGGTCACAGACAGAATATGATCAGAATGCTCATGGCTACAGAAAGAATATGATCAGAATGCTCATGACTACGGACATAATATGATCAGAATGCTCATGGCTACAGAAAGAATATGATCAGAATGCTCATGACTACGGACATAATATGATCAGAATGCTCATGGTTACAGACAGAATATGATCAGAATGGTCATGGCTGCAGACAGAATATGATCAAAAGGCTCACGGCCACAGTCAGACAGATTAAATAAAATAAACAGTTACGCACGTTCGCATTGTCAGCCTGAAGTGTTGCGCCACTGATTTGACTTCACATGACTCCAGTCATTCCTGTCTCCAATGATTTAGTTTCTAAGAAAACACCCTCTCCAGTGAGCCAAGCAGCAGGCATAACGAAGTTTTTGTTATGAATGTCGTTAATCGTACTAATGTGCAGACATCAATTCCATATGCATTCCCAACATATTTACTTCAACAGACGTAGACGTTGCCATGGTAACTAAAAATCTGAGAATCTGGTAATTTTAATTTTGGCATTCAATGATTCATCACAGATTTATTCCGATAGTTCTCTTCACATTCGAATTCAATGTAACTTCAAATTATCATTTGTATAATCCCACTTCTGAATGTAAAACGCTCTTTTACAGTAAACATTATATTAGCAAAATAATTACAGAATACAATTTTAGACATTCTTTTGACAACGTCCAGCCAGAGAGAATAATAATAGAATAGTCGCCGCGTGACATATCTTCTCTTCTGCCAGCCTGCCCGCGCAGCCGAATACTTCCGGAAACGCCCGATGTCATCGGCTAGGATAGCAGCGCGTAACAGACTCTTGTTGTTAATAAATTTAGAACCTATTACAAAATTGTTTTATAAAACTTTGTTTTCAGATAAGGTCAAAAGTTCAAGCAGTTGAAGTGCAATATGCTGACAGGCTAGAGGATGCTGAGAAGAAGTTTGATGAACTGCAGAACCACGAGAAGAACACCGGCACCGGACTCATCTACTCCAAGAAGGGGAAACCAATTGCAGATAAGGTAAGTAATCTTTACTACCTGTAAAATCTTGTACTGCTAAAGGTATTTCTACAATCATTATTATGAATGGGAACAAACCTTAAGAAGATACTATTTTTTATATTTCCACCTGAGCCTAGGTAGGAATTCTCTCTTAGGAATATATTATGTGGGTGATTATTTTAGCCCATATATTATCACCTAACAAATATTTAAGTCTATTAAAATACCGCCAAGAAAATTATACGTAAGAGGAATCATGCACTCTGGTAAAAGTCACATAAAAACAAACCGTTGTAATAATTATTATAATAATATAATATCAACCCTGTATTATATACTTGCCCACTGCTGAGCACGGGCCTCCTCTACTACTGAGAAGGATTAGGCCTTAGTCCACCACGCTGGCCTAGTGCGGATTGGTAGACTTCACACACCTTCGAAATTCCTATACAGAATTTCTCAGATGTGCAGGTTTCCTCACGATGTTTTCCTTCACCGTTAAAGCGAACGATAAATTCACAAAAAATACACACATGATTTTAGAAAAGTCAAAGATGTGTGCCCTTGGGATTTGAACCTGCGGACATTCGTCTTGGCAGTCCGTTCAATTCTGAACATATTTTCATATTAATACATACCATTTATGAAATGCTTAAAATATTTACGAGGCTTTCATTCCTTACCGCCGATAGATGAATGCTATTCTAAATACATATACATATACATCGGGTTAACAATTTTCGCACGAATTATCCTTTGTTACACAGTCTCCACGGGCAATATCCGGCAGCTCAATATATGTCTCAGTATAACCTATCATGGAAGTTGTGATTTCCAATTTTTCTAATGTAAAAGATCGTATAGATCTACCACGCGTATAAAATCTGAAAATATATCCATTTTCGCAAGTCCAGCACGTTTTCGATCCTGGCGTGGCCATGATTGGCACTCGGCCTGATTCAAATTGAAGTGTTGTTAAAATATATCTAATGTTAGGCAACGAGATATCCTAGCGTCATGTTGGGTGTCAGAAATGCTGATCAGTTTTGGTGGATACATTTGGTGCTTAATCCATAATGCGACTTATCAAAATTAGCTATTATGGTATTTTTTTTGCTATGAGTGATATGTTCTTGTATAGAATATTTCAGGTTCGCAGTATCATAATTATGTTTTTGTCCTTTGCTAACTTCATACCACAACTCATCTGTTTAACAATGTAGCTCAGGAAACATAAAAGACTAAAGTTTTCATGTAACAAGCAAAACTACAAACATTTGAATGGAACCGAGTGAAGTTTTTTGTTTCGAAACAACTTTGCAAGATGTCGCGTATCCCGGTTAGTTTGCGAGTGGCGTCATAAAGTGGCTGGCTTACAATATTGTATTACAATACAATATTGTAAGCCAGCCACTTTATGAAATATGGAACTACAGTTCCAAGATAAATACAAGAAAAAATAGAAAGAAAAAGAATGATACTATTATACAGCATCATGTTTCTTTCCTTTTTCAAGCTTTGTAGCATATGAAGTCCATACTATATCTATAATATAATTATAGAAATATTTTCTATGCGCTATGGTATACCTCACACACCCTTGGTAGTTTAATTTAGAATTCTTAGGACAGCAAATTAATAATTGCAATGTAATCAAACGATCAAAACGACAGGGATACCTAACGAGATAAGATATCAATGCTAACTATCACTCTACGTTCGCTAGCTGGGCAATGCTTTGGCCAGAGTGATAGATGAAAGACCTAGTCAGCTCAGAGAAAATTTAAAACAAGGTTAGCATCCAGTAAGGTTCTGGAACTACCCAATTATTCAGCATTCGTTACAATACAGAAAAAGATAGGGTTCCTCATAATAAAATGAATGAAAGTTTAAATGGCATACAAAATATGATTCTTTACACATTTCAAACTAAAGAACCGGTGAGATGAATAAATGAAAATGTTAAGGAAAAGTATGAACACAATATGAATGTGAACAAAGGGGTAACTGCACAGCGGGGCTAACTTGCCGGGTCATATTAAAAAGTTGTGCCAGGGTAATGTTGGAAGTACTTAATTGGCTCGCTCTTTTACATAGGTCACTGGAAATTATGACTTTAGGTTTGGTTTCAATTTTTTATTGTAATAGTTTCGTTGTGTAAGGAATCTACTAATGGAGTTACATAGTCTCGAAGAATTTTACTGTGAAAGAAATGTAGTGATAACTGCTTTAACTATCTTGAGCCGAAATATCTCTCCTTCCGTCGAAATTTATAGTAAATAGTTGCTGTTAGCCTTTGTCAGAATTCAATCTCTGCTCATTTTCAAATATTTTACCAGCATCTTTGATGAATAGGTACTTATAAAAGTCCTGGTTTTGATCTAGATCCTCGAACCGAGATAAATAGTTAACGTATGGAAGTTGCTTAGCCCTGGTTTTTTTTTTTCGTTTCGTACCCTGGAATCAACGCCGGGAGAGACCTGCGAATGGAAAACTGGAAGCCCCCGATTTAGCGACTGCAGGGATCTGGTACGAAAGTTGGGAGGGGATATCTGGAGCCAAGTGTGGGGGAAGGAAAAGGAACTCTCTTAGGAAGGGAGAAGGGGAGAAAGTCAGGAAATGGTTGCGAGCCCTTATAGGCTTCAATGTATATTAAGAACCAAGAGGTATATACTGAACTGTGAGCCTAGGGCCGCGGTAAATATCTCTAATTGCATGGGTGTGTATTCGGTGTACAGATCAAGCGCAGAAGAATTGCTTCGGGGGGATACTTGGCCCTGATCGTCGTGGGACCATAAGCATGTCCTGATATTATGCCACAAGTCGTTCATTAAGACGTTTTGTGTTTGTAGATGCCAATCAGATAAGCTAAAAGGTTAATTACAGACTGTACAGCGATTCCTGACGCTCCAGCGTCGTAAATGCGAACAATCTTCGGCGCTGTGCCTGCGGTATATACGAGTGAGAAATGCGGTCACAGAACTGGATGCTGTTGTCAGGAAACTAGAGATGCTCGCGCCTGGACTGTACGTGGCTCATTACGAGCAACTGCATATTGATAATCAGAACTATATGACTAAAATTGAAGGTAACGTATTTGAAATTAATTTCAAATAGGTTATTTCGGTATATTATTGGCTGGAAACAATGTTATCACATTGGAACATAACTATTATTGTTATATCTTGCATGTAATTAATTAATACAGCTATTTTGGATCACGGTTTTTATTAATTGTCTTTATTGACAGACGTCTAAGAAAATATATTATATAAATTACCATAGAGTTCTAATGCATTATTATAACAATTATAATAGTCCTCCGAGATTTATAATTTAACACTCTATTAGACTTAATGATCTCAATCAAGAGTCATTAATTATGAAGTTTTTTCCATACAATCTATACTTATATATACATATAAATCTGGAGAGTATGTTTGTTTCAAAGTGCTAATCTCAGAAACTTCTTTTACTAATAGGAAGCTACAGTACTCTTAAGTGCTATAAGCTACTATTTATTCCTGAAACATTAATTCACGCTGGCGGAGCCTTTTTTATACAAAGGCCAGATTACTGTAATGTTACAAACCCAAAATATTCATGAGAATAGTATAAATTTACAAACCCAAAATTTTCCATGATGATATTTTATTCCATGCACAATTGTAGTTACGTACCTATTCATATTTAAAACAGAGCGCAGACAATATCAATATTAATAATAACATTTTAAAATATAGATACAGATATGTTAGTCATTATCAGAACATTTGATTAAAACAAATGGCCAAGGTACCACCTATCCTTCTGTCATGGTTATAATATCTTACATCTAAGCATCGGAAGCAGGAACGTACGATTTTGATAAGGGTCCTTCGTTTAAGTTATGATTAAGAGACATTAAGTTCGGCGAGTTGGCAAGTTTCAATGAATTCATTAAAATCATTGGGCCGTGCGTCATTCGCTAATCTGACCCGCATGGTCCACAAAGCGTGGGTCCGTGGAGACAGACGTTACTGAATTTCGAACTAAGTTCGTCACTAACATTTACCACAGGAGCCGATTAACTATAAAGGGCTTATAAAACCAGCTTATACGTGCGGCTTCGTTCACACGAAAGCCTTTCGGATTAAAACTCTGACTGGAGCTGCGATTTTTTATGAGGAAGTTACCTATGCATCAATTCGGAATATAATCTGTTTGTGTCCACATATCGTTAAAATCCACACATAGTAAACGGAATTAAAACTATAAAATTTCCTCGGATTAAAACTTCCACTGTCTTTTTAGGTGAAACGTTACTTTTATATTCAAGGTTAGCTTATGCATGCGGCCCATGTTAAAGGTTCTTTCGGGACAAAAATAGCGTATAACACCCAGGTAATGTAGCTCCCTGTTAGTGAAAAAAAAAAACAATTAGGTAACATCTAAGATGAGCGCGTTCAACAAAATTACATTTCCGCTTTATGTATTAGTATATAATCAAAATCCATACAATACTAAGCCTCATTACAACATATTGCAGAACGTGAAGACGAACTCATTAAAAACCGCGGCAAATGCACAGAGCATAACCAGATCCTAGCCCACATCAGAGAGAAGATGCATCATACTGACGAAGTGATAGATTTTACCGAATGCGACCTCGGTGATGCAGAAATTGAATATTTACGCGCTAGAGAAGATCTGGGACAAGTTAAAGTAAGTGCTAATGATTTACTACTTTAGTTTTATATTATGCAGTGGTTATTTCGTTGGTCTACTGTATAAGCTGTGGTCTCTGGGTCTTGAATTGGACTCCCAGGTGAGGCAATACTTCTTTATCCTTTGTTGTATTAAAGAACGAAAGAAATTTGTGAGAGTTCTTGTAATAACTAATGCATTAATTGAAAATTATACTCATTTATTATATAATTAAGGCATAGGAACAAAAATAAAATGCTAAAATCAAAAATATACGCGTCAAAATATACTTCGATTCTGCCCACCAATATGCACTACGATTGTTAGTTTTTCATATTTTCGATAGTTAAAATTCCGCACGTACGCTATAGATGAATGTTTTGAAAATGCCTGTTATTTGCAAGCAAATATTGACCGAAATATGAATGCTAGTTTTCGAATTGGAATTTATAATATTTGTTGATATTGGATATGAATAAAAATGCTTTTGCAGGAATTTTTATTTTTATTCGACTGATAAATGACGGTATTGACGTACCCGGATATTTTAAATTCAAAACTTAGTAAGATCCTATGTTATTTTTGGGTTAGGTAGTGCCTCTTGTCCTTGGTCACGATAATTATATCTATGCATCATCTGTATCCAGAAAGGAGAGGTAAAATTGGACTAAGAGTAGGCTCAGTCTACGGCATGAATAATTTATTTTTACGAAAGACATCGGGCGCCATTTAAATTTCGCAGTATCGGTCACACCTTCAATTTATCACTTTATTTTTTGAGAAGGAAAATATCAAAAAAAAATTATCGCCAAATATCAAACCTAATAACCATATTTTACAGCTCAAAATACCCTCCCACTGAACACCGCAACTTATTTCAAAACTAATAATTTATTAAACGGCTTAATGGATGTCGCTCGTAACGCGAACATTTCAGAGTCGCCGCGACAAACTTCGTTGGACTTTAGAAGCGGAGCGGCTTAAGGCCGGCTTACTTACTAGAAGGGATCTGTTGAGGGACTTCCAAGATGCCACAGATGAGGTAAACTACAGCATTTGCTGAGTGCAGTTTCACTTGAAAGTGTCATAGTTTATGCAAATGCATATTCGGTTTAGTGAGTGGGGTTTGTTTCTTGAATATTAGCAACATCGCTTAGAACATAAACGAAACAAACCAAAAGTTTAGCAAAATAGCTAGTGTCATCTTTAAAATGGCTTTACCATTCAAAATTGCTAAAGAATGTTAAGACAATAGATAAATGCCGTTAGGAGTGGCAGTCCTAGGAAAATAATTGACTATAAATAATTCAGTTCTCATTATCATTGTGGCGATAGACTAAAGTTGGGAGCGGAAAGGACTGCCGAGACGAATGTCCGCAGGTCAAAACACAAGGGCACCTGTGACTTTCTAGAACTATGTGGGTATTGTTTGTGGATTATGGCTTGCCTCAACGATTTAGAAAAACATCGTGAAGAAACCTGCAGACCACCAGAATTTTGAGGGTATGTGAAGTCGCCCAACCCGCACTAGGACAGCATGGTGGACTAAGGCCTAATCCCTCTCAGTAGTAGAGAAGGCCCATGCCTAGCAGTGGGACAGTATTATAATATAGCGCTGACAATATATTAAAACGTTTCTCTTTTAGGTGGTAAAACTAAGGGAGAAGAAGGCTAACCTCGAAGCTCAGATAGCAAATACCACGTGCGAGCTTAGAGAGGCGCGGCGGCGCATGCAAATCCAAAGATCCCCACCAGCACAAGAGAATTCCAAGGAAATGTTATCTATTGTGGACTTTTAATTTGGTTTATTATTTGTAAACGACAGTAAAGGAATATTTTTATTTTCATAAATGTCGTTTATTTTTTTTTATATATTTTTGTCGTATGATATAATAATAAAAATGACTATAAAAACTGCCTCGGTGGCGTAGTTGTATTGCATGTCCGGTACAATAGCGCTCTGAGGTCCTGGGTTCGAATCCCGGGTCGGGCAAAGTGATATTTGGGTTTTTTCTACTCAGTATCAGCCCGGAGTCTGAAATTTGTGCCCGATATGGCGATAGGCTTGCTCACATCATAAATGCGTGATGTTATGTATGTATGTATAAAAACGACATCATACTCAAAATGAATGAAAATGTAGCTGAATAAATTCAACATCTGCAACATCTAGGTATTGAATTAAGTTTTTGCATACATTTCGACGTTGGCGAATCACAAAATTTCAATAAGATGTTAGATCAATCTTCATTGTTTTTGCGTTTCTTACATATTTCAGATCGGTGAATGGTCAGCGAAGCTTATACGTACTTAAGTAAGCTATATACATTTTATGATAATATTTATCTGCTTCGATGGGGTACTTGTTTTACGATACGAACGCAGTGCTGAGGTCTGGGGTTCGATCTCCGAGTTGCCCAGTGATATTGCGTTTTTCTACTCAATTTAAGCCCAGAATCTGAAATTTGTGCCCGATAAGGCAATAGGTTCGTTCCCTATCACATCACGTGACGAAATATACACGGAAAGTAGGTACACCAGCTGCGCCTCTGCCTACCCCTTCGGGGATAAAAAGCGTGAATATCCCATGTGAAATACTTATTACATTATGAAATCATATACACTCGGAAATGTCACGCATGAGATGTTTTTAGCGGCCGTCGGCGCATTGTCGTGATTGCATTCTATTTTCAACTCTTTTAAAATTGCACAAGGCCGAAATTATTGTCAGTAATATGCGCTTGGTGTTCAAGGTCTGAGCTCGTCCAAGTCTATCATCGCTTACGATATTTGAAACCGATATCGGAACGATGTGGCTACGATTATTCCTTGCAATCGATGTCGGTTCAAACATGCCTTAAAATCTAAATTTTGGGAATAACCTCGGCCGCAATAGACAGACAATATTTTATGTATGTTTGGATGAATATAATAAAACACATCAATCGTTTAAAACGTTTATTCTTATGTAGGTTATCTCTGACTAATATACAGGGCGCTAATTCTCATAATAATGTAAAGAGGAAGGAAGTGGTCAATAATGTAGAAACACAAATTGGTCCTGTTTGATATATGTAAGTGAATTTTCTCGTTATCTATTTTTAATCTAAACTGGGTCTGGTTAAATACAGTAAATTAATAAAATTAAGACCAATAAAAGATGGCATCCCTATCAACGGTGACTGGAATTATGATAATGTATATAACAAACTCATCAAAATGAGCCACTATGGCGGGTATTTCAGACCTAAGGTTTCACTGTGAAGATATAATTCCCACCGCTCATTTCCACAAACAATTCCAATAGCTTATTTTGATTAAACAAAAATGGACCAAACCAAAGTTCTTTTACAGTTTTCAATAAACGATCCCAATCTCAATCTTCAATCCAATTCCAAGAATGAACTAATCAAAATAACTCATTTGGAAGCATGTCAAAATTTTGTCTTGACTGGTTATTTTTTGAGATTAGATTGAAAAAAGACATTGAGATCGTTTATTGAAGACGGCTGTTAGATATGCTACAAATGACTTTTGATTCGTTTACACGCGAGATCGGATCGAAGATTAAGTAACGTATTGATTAATAAATCTCACTCTTGTGTAGAATCTCAAGTAGACATTTATATTATGTATATGGAACTGTTTAATAATTATCAAAGCTTAAGCTGTCATTTAAGAACTTGTTCTTAGCTGAAACGCCGCTGTTAAATAAACAAAAGTCAGCTGTCAAAATCCGCCATATGCTGCCCCTTAACATATTAAGATATCCTTTGAGATGTTGTTGATATCTATTATTAAATAGTGACCTTGAGCTGCTGATTACAACTGCGTCTTAGCTATATAACTTGAGAGCGAAATTGAGTTGAAGCTATTGAGATAGCCCTAAGATTCATATTTTGAAAGATGTCTTAAGCTGATTTCTATGTATTTTATACTGTGAGAATGGAAGAGTCCATTATCTAATATAACATGATATGACATTGTGCGATAAAACATACAGAATCTAATGTAATAAAGAATACACGCCCGGATAAGTATTTCGTAAACGCTCGCTTACGACACGACTGTCCTAGTTACAACTGGGAACTATCGACATTTGTCGCAACTCCAATATTCGATAATGGTTGCGAAATGTCAGGAGATTAAATTATGAGAATTGTGGCGGAATGTTTGAGATTTAATGTAAATGTAATAGATTTGTAAGTCGGAAAATAGGAATGGCTGATAAGTGGTTATTTTAAGGGCATTACAAGTCTTTATTTAGAAGTATGGTCATATGGATCAACTCACTAATCACGCGATTTACTAGCTAATTACCAACTTTAATATAAAAAAACTTGATGTTTTTGGACCTCTGGCTATTTGTCATTTAAAGTAGATTTTGTCAAGCGGTATTTTATGGTATTAGTTGATTATAGAAAAAAAAACAGATACAGTCTCCTTCGTGAGGTATTAGTTTAGAATAAGTATTAAAGATCCAATAATATTAACTACGAACAATTTAACCGAATAAAGCTACGTCACTAATTCTATACAGACTACACACGATTCGACAAATCTGTACGATGTGACTGATTATAATCGTACCAGTAAATCGTATCGCGTAGTAACAAGTGTTCAATTTTGTATTCCCTAATGAGTGGTGAGATTCCGATACGATTTTATCGGATCCGTTTTATCGTACCGATTTCTCGGAGCGTGTGTAGTACTTAACTACTATGGCTGGTATAACAATTTCATATAACTAATTCAACGGAATGAACAATCTTTTCAATGAACACATTTGGTCCCATTTAATTCGGACTATAATTTAAAGCAGTCCGGAGCAGACCGCCTGAAAGCGTGGATATAAATATTTATCATTCTCTTTGCAGAATGTGGTTTTTATACTATGGTATACTTAAGTATACATCTATGTATTATGCGATCACATATAGAATAACAATTTTTATGTCATACATATTAACCCATTATATGGGATTGCCAACTAAAAATTTTAATATTTGCGTTACACGGCCTCTTTGCTCAAACACTACGTAATTCATATACAACAATAACTAGTCCACAGACACATTCTCACGGAAACAAATGATTTTAACAACAAATGCTAGGCCCTTAGAAACGTATATCCTAATTGATTAAGCTACTGTCCTCCAAATGTTTCAACTAACGTCTGATTGCCAGTTGACCAGTTTATGATATTTTTTTAAGTATTCGATCCTTTAAGGATCAAAATATGTTGGACAGTATCCGAGGGCCATGTCTGGTAGATAAACTCACTGGCACTATAATAATAAGGCACTTGTACTCTTGTGATTCCATGACTAGTTGCACTTTTGGACTATTATAATCATCCAGCTTTTTGTTCAGCAAGTCTGTATTCTTCTGAAGGCACGGGCTCCTCGCGAGTGAGGGAGCCATGTTTCCAGCCATCTGGGTACCCGTACTGGCGCACGTCGTCCCACCACTGCTGCTTGCCGTCCGCCCAGATGCAGTACACCACGTTGGTGCCCACCAGTACCGCGAAACAAACCCAAAACGCCACACGCCACTGAGCTAGCGTTGACTGCAAACAAAAGAATGAATCAATAATTTGTATAATCATTTCTTATGTGTAAGAGATTTTCTCTTATGAAATATAGTTTCATTTTAATGTCAATAATTTGTCTTGATGGGGCAACGAAGCCGCGGCCTGTATTGTTGTAACCAGTTCTCCATCCATATACCATGGTCGTAAAAAAGGTATTTGATAAATGTATTAATTAGTATAATAATGTTTTGTTTTGCTCTAACCAAATTATCTATAACTTGCAAAGATAAGTTAGCAACTTTTATTAGATTAACTTTGGAATTGTCTACGTATTCATCTGTGAATGGCCTTTGATTGGAACACGATAATATCGAAAAACCAGCTATGATTTGATATTAGTTTCATTAATTAAATATTTGTTGTCTGCACGTTTTACAGGACATTGGAATTAATTTATTCAAGTTAATAAAGTCGATTATTGATGAACCTATCTAGAGAAATCTCTTTCATTATAAATTCTTGTCTTCAAGACATAAGCTCCATTGGGCCTCAAACTAAGCAGCTTTGTCTTACGGGAAGGAATAATCTAATGATTTCCCGCAAGGGAATTAATTCAAGATTAAAGGTTCAGAAAGAAAAATACTTACATCAGGTGTCAACAAGCCGATCAGGTAGGGCGTGACGATTCCAGCGAAGGTAGACGTGGTGTTGACCAGAGATGTCAATGACCCTGCATAGTTGGGCGACAGGTCCAGCGCGTTCACCTGGAAATTACAAATCCAGTGAAAATTCGCACCCAGGAGTCGTGGCTTCAATATCTGTGATACTTTAAACTGTCTTTTGATTTAGTGATATCTCTAACATTACAAACAGGTAAATAATGTTATAAGTTTGTACTTATATTATTGGGGCTATTATTATCTTAAGATTTTGATTTGATTCTAAAAAGTCGTTCCTTAAAAGGAAGGTAGTACATTATGGCTAAGTGCTATAGGTGATTCATTCGGGCACTAACTTTAAATTCATTGAAGTTGTGGGCAAAAATGTTTCTGCAGTAAATTTTTATATTCCCTTATTTTTTAAAAAAGTAACAAGAAAATATTAAATTCTTTGTACCTAGTTATATTCTATAAATTCGGTTACGTCACATTTATTAAGTGGCCCTCTTATAAGTTGTAGGTAATAATTTACAAGGACAAGATAAAGTGGTTTTTAAATAAACAACACAAGTGTAAAGAATGATGTTAGTAATATACGCCTTAAAGCATTCTTATAATGTAATAAGTATGTCAATGGAAGATCCTAAAAAAACAATCTAGAACTAAAAAGCGCAAGTTCAAACAAAACTGAGGAAGAAAAGAAAACAACAAAAGGCTATTATTGGGCACGCTTTTCGCGGGATATCTTATTGTCTAAGAAATCCGATAAACAGGTCAGCATAATGGGCTTAGAGATATCCCTTCTGAAGCGAGATGGCCCCTAGGGAACAGAGATGCCGGTTTATAGAAATATTATGACATTTCCCCGAATATTTTTCGACTGCCTCAGTGGCGTAATTGTACACCCGGAAAGCCTACTTCGGGTTGCCGATTCGATCGTCAAATCAGATATTTTTATTATTTGAGTCTTGCCAATAAAGTTAACAATAACACAAACATAATAACAAGCAGAAAATAAAATTAATTGCAACTCAGACACAACTCTGTTACTTTTCTGTAACCCAATATCAACACGGAGCCTAAAATTTGTGTACGATACCCAGTGGCGGCCCTAAACGACGCGAAGCCCCGGCGAAAGCAAAAAAAACGTTCCCCTGCTTTAACTGTTTCGTCGGTAAGATCGTAAAAAAAGGTCCTGGGAGGCACCGTGCGAGGCCTCCGTAAGCGCGAGGCCCCTAGCGGTTGCCCGGTCTGCCTCTCCCAAAGGCCGCCTCTGACGATACTCATATATCATATCGCTGGCTCACTATTACAAGGTTCCATATTATAATTGATGTAGGTACAAATTAAATTATATATATCAATAGATTCTATGTCTTTTTCAGTGAAAATATCCAATTATGTTAAAAGATAAATAAATGAGGTACCATGGGCGCCGTCAAGTTTACTTTTAGGGAGGTTCATCTGCATAAGTAGGTACATAATATCTTAAATTTGTATATATTTTTTTTCAATAAAAATTGCGCGGGTATTTGAATATGCTAAACCATAATAAATATTCTGTGGTCGATAGTTGTCATTGTCATTCAGTTATTTTTATTGTGATTTTTTCTGGACAGGGGGGTGCAAGTGCACCCCCTTGCAACCCCCTCCCATAGCCTATGTAGGGGTAGCATGAATTATTGTCTTAATTTTTTTTCCAACACAAAGGTGAGCCAGCGATATAACGGAACGGAAATAAGTTTAGGAAAATGTCAGTGTGATGATTACTTCTCAACCTACCCTTTTGGCCCTCAAATCAGAGCGAGTACCTTTTAATTTTGCGCTAATATTTCTATAAAGAATTAGAAGGATTATTTGGCAACATTTACATTGCTATCAATATCACCATATTCAGGGAAGGAAAATACTGAGTGTAAATAAATGCGACCCACTTTACAATTATTATCTCTATTTGTTATTTCATTGATATAGCTCTTTGTTTGTTAAATGAATATTATTACAGAAGTTTATTTATTATCGTGTTCTGGTTGCAGTTTTACCTGCTTCACTATTTTCAGAATAAAACACTCTGTTTTGGCATATAATTATCTAATAGTGTTAATCCAAAATTGGTCTATATAAGCAAATTTCAACCACATCCATTTAATGATATCTAAATTTACTTCCAAGAAATATCAATACTATCTTTCACAATTAGATTTCTTTCAGTAAGAAATAAATGAGAATTCCCGTTGTTATATTCACATCATCATTCACATCCTAGCAGGAGTTTATAATGCTAATTAACCTCCTTTTCTTTTGAAGTTGATATACCCATTTAAAATAAATTAAAAGTCGCTTCTACCGCTTGTTACGGCGAATGATATAATGCCTGTTATAGATGTACATATCCGGATATTATATTATATGTTACTACTCTACCATAATTCACACAGAAGTATGATTAGGTATGTGCGAATAATGCTGTTGCCGTTTGTTAAATACCTACATAAAACACACACAACATCAATGTTATAATAAAACGTGATTATTTTGTTACAACTACAAATCTTTTTCCTGTTCTTATGTTGGAGTAATAGGATATGAAAACTGTTTTATTGTCATACCTTCATTCCGCTGTAGAAGCCTCCCATGAGGGCCATAGATAGAACGAAGTACACCATCGCAGCTGTCCGATCGCAGCCGGCATACGAAGCCAAGATTATGCAAATAGCTGGACCCGTCGCGGCTGGAATTTAATAGTGCTAAATGTTAGCTTGTTGCAGGAATCGTATCTTATATATGGGCATGTAAGATTATAATAGTTTAACGTTAAGAAGAATACAATTTTAAAAGTGGATAGTGAGGCCTAGGCAGCTATGAGATACTTATTCATAAAACATCAATATTGCTCAAGCTTACAGCAGTCACTTCATTATATATAAAATAAAATAAAGAGCTAATAAAAGTATATTAAAATTTATTAAAATTTACACTAAAAGTAATATGAATTTCGATCCAAGAAAAAACGAAATCAAATTCTTTATAAAAGACATTTTTTCATCAATTATTTTTAAATCATAAAATAAACTAAGCAAACACATTAACAAATTAATTTGTCAACTCACCAACAGTAGTATGAATAATCCTTCCAGTTTTAATGGAGTGCCATCCTTTCTTGATGCAGAAATCGCAGATGAAGCCAAATAGGAAGGAGCAAATCCACATAGCTATGTAAGGGGGAGTGCGGTCAACGTTCCTGTGGTGGCGATATTGAATTTGAGCACGTCGTGAGAGTACTTGGGCAGGTCCGTTACCATCGTGTAGTAGCCCCAGTCGTGGCCGACCTGGTAAATAGATTTTCATGATGTGAGTTGTAAGGATACTAGGCTTGCCTGCGGCTCTGTTCGCGTGAAAGAATTTCACGGGATTAAAGTAGCCTATAGCACTTAAGAGTAATATAGTTTTCTATTAGTGAAATAATTTTCAAATCGCTTAAGTAATTTGTGAAGTTAGCGCGTTCAAATAAACAAACTCTTCAACTTTATATAGGTAATAGTATAGATAGATTACATTTTGTTACCCATTCCTCACGTCTTCCTGATATTTTTTAAACATTTCAAAATCTTCTATTTATGGATATGTATGCTATGATATTGTATCTATAGGTCTTCTACTATATGTAACAATTTTTTTTTCTAGTCGCTACATTTTAATTAAAGCTTAAGCTTCCACCGACCGAAGAAATGTATACTTTTGAACATACTATTTTTTTAACTCAAAACAACGCTAAATAGCTTCAAAACAAAAAGTAAAATTAAACTCCGTGCTCAACTATTTCACATTTACCAACATAATTACCGAAAGCAATAAAACACAAATTTGGTTAAAACTCGTTCTTATAGACTTTATAAAGCTGCGGTCACTTTCTAAACACCATGTGGTCGACTAATAAATCTAATATTACGTCAATTTGGTATTGTCTGTCCACCCACGCGTGGTCATGTCGTAACTTGAATGTTGTTTGACACTGTTCTACTGGTATGACAACTAAATTGGGAACAAATTGTGACATTCTGGTAACTGATGTTTATTAGTGGGATTCACGATAAAATATTACTTATCGAAACCTTCTAGAAGGTTTAGAATGCATTAAAACTACTCAATATTTATCTAAATAATACCAACTTTATATTATACTAGCTTGAGGATAAAAAGTAGCTTAAAGCGCTGAGGAATAATGTAGATTCCTTTAAGTGTTATTTTTTTTCATACTCGGTTCAATAGTTCCTGAGATAAGCGCTTTCAAACAAACTCTTCAGCTTAATATATTACTATAGCTGCAATCCCACTGCTGGGCACAGACTAAACAAATAAAAAGGAAGCCTAACTCCACCACGATGGCCTACTGTGACTCAGTAGATAAGTATTTATTTACTTCTGTGTCGCAACATAACAATAATAATAATATCAGCCCTGTATTATATACTTGCCCACTGCTGAGCACGGGCCTCCTCTACTACTGAGAGGGATTAGGCCTTAGTCCACCACGCTGGCTTAGTGCGGATTGGTAGACTTCACACACCTTCGAAATTCCCACAGAGAACTTCTCAGATGTGCAGGTTTCCTCACGATGTTTTCCTTCACCGTTAAAGCGAACGATAAATTCACAAAGAATACACACATGATTTTAGAAAAGTCAGAGGTGTGTGCCCTTTGTGGGATTTGAACCTGCGGACATTCGTCTTGGCAGTCCGTTCCACACCCAACTAGGCTATCGCCGCTTTCTCGCAACAATAAACAACAATAACAATAATAATATTTTAATAATAATATTCACCTTATTAATATTACGTATTTTACTCTTAGGTATTTCTATGGACATACATAACTCGAATACATTTGCAATAATACGTATCAGTGAACTGAGGTGCGGTTTCTGACCACAAAGCGTAAGCGAAATGTTATTTTAAAACGAGCTTCAATGTTAGGTATTTATGTCTTAGTTAGGCTCAATATCAGCTTTTTCCTTCTCGTATTTAATAGACCTGGGAACTACTACACCATAATTATGAGAGGAAAGAAGAGAAATAGCTACCTATATTCATAAAGGGTACCACAAAATGACATTTAACGTGAGTGGAAGTGGAGTGGACTTGTAATTTGTAAATAATTATCATTTATTGCAATATAAAAATATTTTTAAGGAGAAATATTTACTTTTCACTTATTTAAAAGACCTAAAAACTGACGACGCAGTGCATAATATAGACTTTGTACTAAAAATTCTATAAATAAGTACTCTAGAAGTCGACTTATCAAGTTTTCCTTATCTTAATTTATACAAAAATAAACTCACAGCAGCACAGACTAAAGCCCAAACTGGTGCTGATCGTAAAATAACTTTCAAGGCACAGGGTCTTTCAGACTCGAAGTCTCAGCGGTAGTAACAGTTTTGTTCAAGTAGGCCAACTCCTTCTTGGATATGTAGGGGTGTGTGTTCGGCGTGCTGTAGCATAGAACGCTCTGGGAAAAGTGTTTAATAATTTATTATTGATACACACTGCATTCGCTTTTAAAGAAAGTTAAGCGTAATAAAATTTGTAAGCCGAGATATATTTGAGTAGCAAGAAATTAATTACACATTATTATTTTTTACTAAGATAACAGTTTTAAAAAGAAACATAATTGAGCATAACATCAAAAATTCTCGATTGTAAAGACAGACAATAATCAAAAACAGATCCAAAAATCTAGATGTTCCTTCAAAGAAATGCTTACCCACAACAAGAACCACAAAATTCCAAATCCACCAAAGAAGTAGAATACATATGCCCAATCTCTTCCATCTGCTAATAGAATGCCAGACATGAAAGAGCCGAAGATGTTGCCAATCTGAGCTCCGCCGAAGACCAAGGCGCCTTGGAAGGATCTCTCGTGAGGCGGCACCCATCGCGCCAACATGATCATCAGAGCTGGCATCGTTGGACCCTGAAACATAAGGTGTTGCAGAATGATGTCACGGTAACCCTAATTCCGAAATCTGTGATAAATTTACTAACGATAAAAACATATACAGCTAATTTCTGATCAGTTGAGAAATTTGCATATCGCGTAGTATATCAAATCTAATATAACTCATACTCATTATTCAGAGAACCCATTTCTAAAACTAGGGAGTATATTTAAATTTAGAACAGGAACATCGTAAACTAGAAAAGCGTATGTGTAGCCTCAAGCACTAACTTTAAACAGTTCATTCGCATCCTAAGAACTGTGACCTAACTCAAAATTTATTAATATCTTCTGACTTTGTTATATATATCGACCTTCCCAAGTATGCTATATAACCCTATGATAATAAACAGACAAAATTACAGAATAGAAACAGAGTTCCCACTTTCGACGATCGCCCAATTCACCGCCTTCTATATTGTTTTCAAATCTTTTTTTTTGTTTCCCACAAATCATCTTTTTTGACTAAGGTCATCTTAGTGCTAAGGGTGCGGTTTGACATTACAATGGTGATACCATTCGAAAAGAAGTAAAACCACCGTTTACCACGATAATTTTGGCAGTACCGCCGTTTTTTCTATAACGAATTAGCCAACCTTAGTGTGACCTCAACATCACAAACTCATAAATATCCTTGAGTTTAACCAGCAAACGTTGGTTATAATGATTATCATACGTACCTACTATTGTTATTTGTATTACGTAATTCGTAACCAAGAAGCGTGATATAATCTGATACGAGTCATTTATTTTTATTCAGCTTTGGCCCTACAGCCGGTGACTTGGATAGTAGCAGGACAGTAATATAAATAAATATTAATAACTAGCTAACCCGACAGACGTTGTCCTGTCTTAACTATGTATGGACGCGCGTATTCTGTCGATCGCTAACAGTTATTTCAAACCACTGACAGTTATGTAAAATTAATATTATCGTTATGTCAAATTTTCAAATTTTCCGCGCAATTTTTTGAATTTTTTTTTACATAAGAACCTTCTCCTGACAATAACAAACACAACAAAAAAAAAAAAAATAGTAAAATCCGTTCGCCGTTCACGCGTGATGGCGTGACCAAGGGAAATAGGGATTCGTTTTTATAAATATAGATGACTGTCTCGGTTGCGTAGTTATAATACGTACTAGATACGAGTACGACTACCAAGATACTGATACTGAGGTCCTAGGTTCGAATCCCGCGTCGGGCTAAAAATAATTGTGACTGGGTTTCTCAATCTTAAAGATGACTCAGACGCTCCAGGAATGAAATAGGCGGTGTGATGATTATCCATCAGTTGCTAGGACCTCATTGCTGTTAAAATCATACAGTAGCTTTTCACATACATTACGCCTTTCTCTCCAAAGGGTTAAGGGGGCAAGTGGCTGGGTTTTCCCCTCTTAAAAATTACTCAGTGACAACTTGAAGTCAGGAAATTGGCGGTGTGATAATTCTATGCCTCGAAAGCACGTAAAGCCGTTAGTCCTGTGCCTGATCTCTCCCCCGTCTTGTCGGATTGGCGTCGTCTAATATTGGCGCCTCTTAGTACTAAACTCAGTGACGCAAGAAGATCTGATGTTATTAGTGCGTGTCAAAATCTTGGAACTGAATTACGAAACGATCATGACCCTTGTCTGATGGTAAGCGATACGACCGCCCATAAACAGTAGAAACACCATCCAACAACTTGAATTTTAAAGTATTGTTTGGTGTTCCACTGCGCTCGCCATCCTGAGATATGAGATATCAAGTATTACATCCAGTACTCACACTAGCTACTATGCTAATTTTTGAACAAAGTAGAAAGGTTAGAGCGCCATTAAACTCGGTTTAGTTCAAATGTTAACGACTATCATAATTTCCAAGACTTTGTTTTCAATTCCTGTTATGTAACTTTTTGTTTTCATTTAGCAAGTATTAAAAATTCTGATTTGAATATTTTACTTGAAATAATTTAAATGAAAGTTTTCATTGTTCGTGGTAGAATTAGTGGTTTTTCCAAATTAGCTGTAATGACAAAATAAATGTTGTAACTACAAAAATTGTTACACCTTCCTGAATAATATCAAACAAAAACTACAATTTCGTACAAGAGTCTGCCTTATAAATCCAAATTTCCAGGTCATAGAAATCACACGTTTATACCTTATTGTTATCTGCAGAAAAAATACACAAAAACTGAAGACTAAATATAATATTATGTTTAATTGGTGACACATTTTAACACACAGCTGATTTAGATATCTTTAAATTACTTTTCCGCAAACATCTGTGCCACGCGCCTACATCGCGGCATACTACTTATATTAGTATTAGGTTACTGCGAATTCATGAAACAATATATATCGCCACAATTTGGACCATTCTGTGATTTATGAGTCTCTTTTAATAAATTGACCTATTCATAATCATCATCATCAGCCGTTAAAGTCCACTGCAAACATAGGCCATCCCTTAAGATTGACCTAATCTATATAGGGCCATTTTGCAATTGCGTTAATAAATGAAATCACAGACTCGTTATTTACCTCTGCTAAAATTTTATCAAACAATGTCAATCATAACGAATATTTGCACCAATAACCCCGACGTTATTTAACTGTTTTCTGTTTTTTTTTAGCAATTTGTAGTGGAGTGCGAATATAGCGTGTGCGTGAATGTATTTTTAAATGAAAATGTGACGTAGCCGCTGCAACGAATTCTTTTAGAATAGTAGTGACATTAGGGTTTGTAAAAAGAAAACTGCTCTTATTGCTAATTAGTTTGTTCAAAAGATATACTTTTTTACTTTACATCTGCGGTTATTTTAAAGAAGATAAGTATGTGGTTTCATTTAGCAACGCAATATCAAAATGTCCTATATACAAATATTTCAAACCTCTCCACAGAAATAACGTTAAAACATTTGCTGGTGTAACATTTTCTTTTAACTTACCTCACCCATTCCCTGCAGCACACGAAGAATGAAAAGCCAAGTGGCACCACCAGCCCTGATGACCACCGGAGTCAGGAAAGTAAAGAGAGCTGTACTAAGCAAACCAAGCCCGAGGGTCCACTTGCCTCCGAACTTCTCTGCCAAGTATCCTCCCGGTACTTGTGTTGCAGCGTAACCATAGTAGAAACCGCTGAGGATCAGCCCTTGAGTCTTTTCATCCCAGTCGAATATGGCGTACTGGAAAGAATACATTACATTTACAGTGACAGCTTTAATCTTAACAAATCATTGACTTGTTTGCGTGAGAATTTTTCCCCGCTGTCAGAAGTTCAAGAGCGTAATCAGGAATAATATACTTCATAGTAAAAGAATAAAAAAAATAACACATTAATTAATTCTTTTCGATATGTAATAGTGTTTATAAGCTAAATATATTTCTAGCGTGGGTTGACGTTAGTTATCTTTACGGGTACTAAAGGCCGGCATAATTGTGTCGACTGACGAGGGGTAATCATCTCAATCAGTCGACATTCTATTGGATCCCATTCCACTTACCATCAGGTGCAGTAGGGTCACTTTTGCCTTGTACGTATAAAAAAAAATGTTTACACTAAAGTCCCCAGGATAAAAACCAGCATATACGTGGGAAATGAGCTGATGACCTTCAAATGCCTGAATAGATCTTCATAAAATATAGCTAATAACTATGTAGATCACATCAGCTTTCAACCAAAAAACTTAAATCTGTCAATTCGTTTGGAAGTTACGTTGCCACAGATATACAAATACACACTTTAAACCTATGACAATACACACTTTAAACTTATGACAATACACACTTTAAACTTATGACAATACACACTTTAAACTTATGACAATACACACTTTAAACTTATGACAATACACACTTTAAACTTATGACAATACACACTTTAAACTTATGACAATACACACTTTAAACTTATGACAATACACACTTTAAACTTATGACAATACACACTTTAAACTTATGACAATACACACTTTAAACTTATGACAATACACACTTTAAACTTATGACAATACACACTTTAAACTTATGACAATACACACTTTAAACTTATGACAATACACACTTTAAACTTATGACAATACACACTTTAAACTTATGACAATACACACTTTAAACTTATGACAATACACACTTTAAACTTATGACAATACACACTTTAAACTTATGACAATACACACTTTAAACTTATGACAATACACACTTTAAACTTATGACACCCCGCTTTTAGCGTCGGGGATTACAAATTGATTTTTTTTTTTCGATGGTAAATACAGTCTATAATTAGAGAATGAGCAAAGGCATATTTGAATTATTCACTAAACTAAATATTTAACATACTTTATTTTTTGTACACAAATATTTAAGAGCTAAAATGGCATATCATAAGTAAATAGTTTCAGAAGTAGTCTTTGTTGACTACAGTTTATTTGTGTGTGATTTGTTATCAAGTTACGCCTGAAGTACTAAAATAATTATTTTAATGATGATATCACCCCTGTATTTTATACTGTCCTACTGCTGGGCACGGGCTTCCTTTAAGTACTACTGATAAGATTTAGGTCTTAGTCCACCACGCTGGCCTAGTGCGGATTGGCAGACTTCAGACACCCTTAAAATTCTTATAGAGAACCTCTCAGGTTTCGTCACGATGTTTTTCTTCACCGTTAAAGCAATCCATAATGCAAAAAAAAGACACACACATAACTTTATTAAAGTCAATTCGTGCCCTTGGAACCTGCGGACATTCGTCTCGGCAGTCTGTTCCATGCCCAACTAGGCTATCGCCGCTTCCTTTGTCGTTATCATGTTAAAATAATATTTACTGTTACCAAAACATACATTATTATTGAAGTCACCGTATTATTTATTACTTTAAACGAATGTTTCTTTCTTTTATATTTTAATAAATAAAAAATAAGCTCACGTAATGGTAAGCGACATGATTGGCCTTAAACAATTTCTAGAGGTGGGATGTTTTGTGTCCGCCCGGATAACGACGGCCGTTTACAAAGAGTATAAACCCGCCTTGGGGGCCCACGTGTGTCATGTTCCGAGATCAGGCTTTATACATCTATAAAATATATCCTATAATAATATAATAATATCAGCCCTGTATTAGATACTTGCCCACTGCTGAGCACGAGCCTCCTCTACTGCTGAGAGGGATTAGGCCTTAGTCCACCACGCTGGCCTAGTGCGGATTGGTAGACTTCACACGCCTTCGAAATTCCTATAGAGAACTTCTCAGATGTGCAGGTTTCCTCACGATGTTATGAAAATATATCCTACCACGAGGTAATTCAATCTCACTTGAGGATATGTGACATCACAATGCATTTATTTAAGTTGTAACCTTAACAGCAATCCTGAGATCCTTGTTAAAAACACCTCCGACGTCTTATGAATATTTAAAGGAGGTCGATTATTTACTGCTGCGGTGGTGTAGTTGTATTGTTGGTACGTACGACTCTGAGGTCCTGGGTTCGAATCTTGGGTCTATATTGAGATTGAGATGTTCAGTTTTATTTCGTAGTCTGGAATTTGTGCCCTATGTAATGAGAGACACCCTCTTATCATATCAAGGGATGGAACACACTTTGTGAAAAGTGCATGTCTTTATTGCTCGTCTCGTCAGTTATTGTATAAAAAACCTTTTTAAAGAATTCATTTTACTGTCCACTAAAAGCATGGTTCGGTGGGGGATTTTCAAGTTAAATGGAAAAAGGAAAGTTAAAAGGAAATATTATAAAGTTTATTTACAAAATAAGCGTACGTCGAATGCGTGACAAATTTTGGGCCAAAAACTTAGAATCACATTGTCCGACCCGGGATTCAAACCCACGACCTCAGAGCGATGGTAGTATCGCGCACGCTTCAACAAAATTAAGTCAATTCAAAACATTAATATTAAATAGTTATGGCTAAAAAAGTTTTACTAAGCTTGATGCCTAAGTATATCCCTGAATAATGTCGCGTATACACGTAAAGATTCTAATCGATCTATCACTCTTCAGTGTGCACAAGACCTTATCCCATCTTAAGCAATACGCATAGTAACAAACATTTAATTGTTTCTGTTTATAATCAAATGACATTTAAATTGACCCACTTAATATCCTTCCCACGGACCCTTAATTAATATGTTTTTAGGCCAGGGCCACGCATAAAGAATACTACGGAAGCGTCATGCAACTTGTTTACAATGAATCGTATGTAAATGTTATTTAATTAGTTATGCTACCATGCATAACGAGTTTCTATAATGGACTAGTTGTCGCTCGCGGTTGCGCCCGCGTCAAGGTAGCGATAAAATTATTATTTTTTGTACGAGCATATCAAAGTGACCCCTCTGCACGTTTTGGGTCCAACAGAATGTCGATTGACGAGAGATGATTACCCCTCGGCAGTCGATATAATTATGCCGGCCTGTTGAAATCGGATATACAGGCTGATCCCGGAACGCGACACACTTGAGCCACTATGGCGGGTTTTAATACCTTGTGTATGGTAGTCGCTTTCTGGGCGGATATAAAATATGTCCTACCACCAACATATGCTATGATTTGTGGGTTAAAAAAATCCAGGATTGAAAAATAATCTATATTAAATTAATTGAGTTAATTTCATCCAAACCCATTCAAAAGTATTTACTTCTAAACATCCAAATAACTTCACGAACTTTCGCTTTTGTAAAAATTAAGATAGTTAGGTACGATCAGCAACAAAAGTCGATGAACAGATACTAATTTACAAAACACCTGAACATTGAAACGGACCATAAATCACTTACCAAAGAAGAGTACAGATTAAGGTTATCATTTCAATATGGCTACCAAAGTAAAGGATTGGCTGAAAAAAGAAACTGACGTTTACGTTGAATCCTTCGAAGAGAATCTCCTGCCAGAATTATTTTGAATTTACACATTTGTTCCTTAAACCGGCCAGTGCTCTATAAAATAGGATGTTTAAAATGTAACTAACCTATTCCTATTAATGTTATAATATTACTTATTAAAATATTATGATGTTTTGTCCATACTTAAAAATGTATAATTCTGGTTATTAACTTCAATATATATGTTATATAAACCTGAAGAGTTTGTTTGTTTGAATGCGCTAAACTCAGGAACAGCTTAACCGATTTTGAAAAAAATTCACTAATAGGAAGCTACATTCTCTTAAGCGCTATACGCTACTTTCTACCCCGGGTAAATATAAAGCAAGACTTTAGTCCTTGAAAAACTTTTTCACGCAGGCGGAGTAGCGAGCCAAAGCTAGTATGTTATAAAATAACAATTTAATTAATATTCTGGACTGTTGGAAAATAGCTTGTGTATAAAACAAAGAATTTGCTAATTTCAGCCACATTTGTATTTATTACAGATCATAAAAAATTGCTAGTAATGTTTAGCAGTGAATGGTTTGACGGCGTTCAGCTACTTTTGTAGGTCAATTATTTCAAGTTGTTTTGTATTTAAATTAATCAGTAACTTATGGTAAATGATAATGATTAGGAAATATTGGAAACAAATTATGTTCAACGACTTCTGTTGCTGACTGTACAAAGTTTTCATTTTTGTATGAACCAAGGAACTATTCCTGACTTTAAAAACTTACAATTACACACTTTTTAATAGCAAAGCTGGAATTTGTTATATCAAGACATATTTCGCAATATAATAAAAATCGAAATTGATATCATTATAAATGGAAATAGAAAGACATTGCGTAACTCCAAATATATTCAAAAGCCTCAGTCCCTACAAATACAAATACAATTTTTTTATTGCTGAATGTAGGTGCAACAAAATGTTTCAATACATTCTACCGATCGCGGTATACCGGTACCTATCGAGGTACCGGTGTACAATACAATTTTAATTAATAAGTAAGCGGAAATACGGAAATAAATAAAAAGGGTTTCCTGGTTTAAAATTAGTTGGATCTCAACACATAGTAATATTCATCGCCGACGTTTAAAAAAATCGTTACCTTGAATACTATTTTTAGATTTAGGGTCACGCGGTAATTAAACGTCAATTCACCAAATATACTTAACTATTAAGCAAACAGACAAGGAAACAAGCCAATAAAACTTATAAAATATGGAAGTTCTCCTTCTGGTTTGCATAATAATTTCTTAAGTTTACGCGAATGTTAGACATTTAAATTAAACTATTTTACGAATTTTATCGCGGTTTTAATATTTTACTTTTCTCCCGACGTTTCGAAGACTATGCAGACTTCATGGTCACGGGGGTTAATTTAAAGTTCTCCTTCATTAAGTATTGGTTCAAAAACGAATTAACACAAAAAATACGTTTCAAACAAAGCGACTATGGTAGATGGAGTAGGGTTCAAATACAGTGTCGACTGACGAGACCTGATTACCCGTTGCCAGTCGATACAATTACGCCGGCCTCTTTGAATCCAGATATAGAGGCTGTTCCCAGAACACGATAGATTTACGTGGGTCACTATGGCAGGTTTTAAACCGTATACAGTGGTCGATCCTGGCAGATACGTAATCCTACCCTTATATGGACTTTAATACCTGAGCAATAACGTTGTCTTTAAATTTATTGTTTAAAAATTAACAAGAAATCAGGTTTAGTAGTGTTTAACGCAATAATCCGACTATACACTTTCCACGTGACCATTAGTGTCAATTTAGAATAAAATTTCTATGTGGGCACGACAATAAGACCTCAGCACACCTGTTCTGAGCGGCGATAGCCTAATTGGGGGTAAAACGGACTGCCCAGACTAATGTCCGCAGGTTCAAATCCTAAGGGCACACACATCTGTTTTTTCTTAAATTATCTGTGAATTATCGTTTGTTTTAATGGTGAAGGAAAACGTAGCGAGGAAACCTTCATACCCGAGAAGATATCTATAGGAATTTTGAGGGTGTGTGAAGTCTACCAAATCGCACTAGCCCAGCGCGGTGCACTAACGCCTAATCCCTCTCAGTAGTACAGGAGGCTTATGCCCAGCAGTGGGACAGTATAAAATACAGGGTTGATATTATTATTATTTATTACAACTGATCTAGATGCGAGTAAACGCTTTATACATATTAAGCTAAATCGCAATATCAAATTCGCTAGACCTCGCGATTTTAATTCGCGAAGGTAGATGCGGCCTAAAATCATTATAGCAAGAATGTGTTCGCATAAAATTAATTCTTAAGGTCAACGACTTCATCATTCTAAGTTCAATAAAGTATTTCTATTCTTATCATAAACGTTACATGCGCAGGAAATGTGTTGTTTATACTTTTCTAAGTAGACTTGCAAAGTTACGTGTTTTGAATAGAAAAATATGAAATACTTTGAACTTATTTAAATCAACAATATTAGCAGTGTGACAACTATAATATTTTAATAAAAAAATATAGGTTTTTTTTTATACTAGCACATTAATTTGACCGCACTGCACCTGATGGTAAGTAAAGTTGGGTCCAATAGAATGTCGACAGATTAGAAATGATTATCCCTCGGCAGTCGACACAATTATGCCGCCCTTTTGGAACCAGATATACACAGGCTGATACTGGAACGCGACACACTTACGTGGGCCACTATGGTGTGTGGAGAATCTCAGGTAATTCCTGACAATTTATTTTATGGTAATGCGAGAAATAAAATAATTATGTAAATACTAGCAGAAATTAAAGATTTGCTGGTGGCAGGATATATTTTATAACCGTCCAGATAGCGATCACCGTACACAAAATATTAAACCCGCCATAATAGGCCAAGTAAGTGTGTCGCGTTCCCAAATCACCTTACATATACCCTGTATAAGCCGGCATATTTGTGTCAACTGATATATAGTCAGTAGACACTATCTAGACCCACTTTGCTTACCATCAGGTGCGATCACTTTGCCAGCACTTAATCTTCTTATATGTCGTTTTCTTCATGAATGAAGGTCATACCCTCTTAGGTAAGCCTTGGCTGACTAGCTACTTCCACTCCATCCGTTCTCGTGCATGACCGTATAAAAAAAATTACTCACTGGTTTAATAATGACGTCAGTATGGTTCCCGACGATAACATCGCTGGGGCAAGCGTAGGGATCGAAGTGTGTGCTGTTTTTCTTCTTTAGGTTCACCATCTGAGTGATGGCAAGGTTAAGGCAAACGCGCATGGTATACGCATTACACACGCCGAGCAATCCCACTACGCCAAGAATGTATCGCTGGGGGATGACGCAACCTGAAAAAAAAAGTATTTGGGAGATAATGATTCCGAATTCACTGGAATGTGTATGCAAGGTTCTGGGTAGGTAACCTCAATTTTGCTAGTAGGATGTATTTTATATCCGCCCGTATAGCGACCACGGTACACAAGTGTTAAAACCCACCATAGTGGCCCGGATAAGTGTGTTGCGTTCTGGGATCAGCCTGTGTATAACCGGTTCCAACAGGCCGGCATAATTGCTTCGACTGCCGTGGGGTAATCATCTCTTGTCAGTCGACATTCTAGCCTTTACTTATCATCACCTTTACAAATCATAAATCAAGTTGATATTCTAAAACTAACAGTTTGAAGTTCTTCATTCATATCACATATTGTTATCGTTGCGAATGTTTGCGTGGTTACAAAAGTTCCTTTATCATGCAATGACCCGCTGAGGTTGTGGTCACGCGGTGTGATAAAAATTACATTCAGCGTTGTCGTATAGTATTGAAATCTATTTTAAACATAAATGCCCATTTTGACATTGCGTTGATAAAGAAAATCACACTCGTAGCACTTTTGGGGATGGTAGGTCTATCATATGTGAGAGTCCGCCTGGGTAGATTCCACCGCAATGTCTATTTCTGACGATAAGCAACAGTGTGTAGTGACTTTTGTGTTCCGGTTTGATGGATATTGTAGCCAGTGTAACTACTGGACATGATAAGACTTAACATCTCATGTCTCAGAATGGCGAGCGCAGTGGAATACCAAACAATACGATGTAATTCAAGGTGTTGGATGGTGTTTCTACTGTTTATGGGCAATCGTATCGCTTAACATCAGGCGAACGGTAAGCTCGTCACGACATTCAAAGCAATAAAAAAAAAACGTCTTTACCGTGGGTAACATTGTATCCAAAATCAGAAATGTTGAAAATAATCAATGATTACAATTACATAATATTATCGAGTCATCTTATTATAGTTGAATTAAAAATGGCAGAATAAAAGCTAAAATTATATTTCTTGGACTGACACATAGAATTTAAAACAGAATTTGCATTTTTTTTCTTCTAAACTCTAAAAAATCTTTGAACTTAGTAAACATCAGTTTAGCATATCCGCATTAATTGATGTGCGATTTTTATATCAAACCGTATATTTTTAGATCAAACATATCATGCCATTTTGTCACACACAAAATTACGTCATTATCCGTTGTTTATGGATAAACCAGCGTAATTGCTATAACAGGTTACGGAGAATAAATAATATAAAATTTTATAGCTTCTTGATAGAATTCGATAGTATTTCTATATGCAATTTATTCGCGAATTAAGTAAATTAGACATATTCCGTCTTACTTATAAAAAATTCGCAAAGCTATGCTTAGTTAAAACACAAATTTACTCGATCAGCTGTAAGACAAAACCCGCCATCTTGCCTCTTAATAAGGTTTAAACTAAGAACCGGTGATGTTTTTGACAGCTATTTAAGCAATTCCTAATCACCTCTTAACGCTTAAACAAGTTTTTAAGTAAGACTGATAAAATTTTATATTTAATTTTTAACGTTATTTCTATTGATAATTGTTATTCCATATACGTTCAAAAGTATTACGCGGAGTCGATAAAGGCAAATGATTGCCTGTATAGTGGTTGTATAACGGCACGATTACCGTGCTGAGGTCTGAGGTACGACGAAAAGTGATATTAGGTTTCTCTACTATGTATCACCCCGAAGTCTAAAATTTGTGCTCGATATGACGATAGGCTCGTTCCTCATCACATCGTGGGATGGAATATATACGGCGGAAAGTTTATTCCACCCACACTCACATCTTTAATACCTGAAGAGGTATTCAGAGGCGCAACTGGTACACCCACATTCTACCGTGCGTTTTCCGTCCCATGACGTAATAGGGGGCGAGCCTATCACCATATCATGCACAAATTCTAAACTCCAGGCTAATACTGAGTAGAAAAACCCAATATTGCCCGACCTGAGGATCAAACCCGAGACCTTAGTACTGCAGTCGTATCGTAATACATTTACGCCACCGAGGCAGTACTAAAAGCATTTTTTATTAAAATCCATTTAGCAGAATACATTACTCAAATTTCAAAAAAAATATCTCATTCACGTCTCTCAGTCTCAAAAGGCCATAATACTGATACACACTATGCCAACCGGTCGCTTGTCAAACTTCTTTTTTTATGAGAACGTAGCAAAGTGACTCCACTGCCCCGACAGTAAGTAGATAGAACGTCGACTTACGAGAGATGATTACGCTTCGGCAGTTGAGACAATCATGATGCTTTGTTGTTTCTTTAATCTCCCAAGAGATCCCATCTCTAGTAAAACAAACCCTGAACCTCCCGACCACACCACCGTATATACTAAGGTTAAAATGCAAAAAGCTGAATAAAAACACCATGATCTAAAAGCTAAATTGTAGCAACCATAAAGAACTTTGAATTACATTGTTCTACGTATCCCTCCACTACGTTCTTCATCCTGAGACAAGATGCTTAATTTCATAATGCCTAGTAATTACGCTACAATTTCCTTCAAACCGGAACACAACAATGAATACACACTGTTGCTGGACGAACGAAAAAAAAAACGAGTGGTGTCTACCCAGTCGGCCGCTCCCATACCAGAGACCTACCACTAGCAAAATCTGCGGTCTTCGGAATATGAGACGCTTACCGACCGTTTCCATTATGACTCGTGTGCGAGGGCCTTTAGTCATTTAACGATACGCTTGGAACAATGCATGAGAAAGTTTGTGTGGGAAGCACTCTTCGTTCCGTTTGTTCGCAACCAGCAAATAACTGTACAGCTTTATTGACTGACGTATTGCGCACTGGCTTGTGCAGAATCTAAAGTTGGTGGTTCAAGTTTAAAGTAGAATATCCGTTATTTAGAGGATTTTTTATTACTTAGAATGACCAGACGAGCTTGACGTTCGCCTGGTGGTAAGCGATACGACTGACCATAAACAATAGAAACACCATCCAATTACTTGAATTATAAAGTATTGTTTGATATTCCTCAGCGCTCACCATCCAAGGAGTGAAATGTTAAGTCTTATTATGTCCAGTATATGGCTACAATATTCTTTAAATCATAATACAATAGTGACTACACACTGCTGCTTAGCGGCAGAAATGTACATTGCGGTGGTATATACCCAAGCGGACTCTCACATATGAAAGACCTACCACCAGTGATTTTCTTGACGCAGACGTGGCATGCTGACTTTGTATCTGATGGTTAATGGAGCGGTGTCCAAATAGAGTATCGACTGACGAATGATGTTTCTCCCTCGCGATACACTTACACAGGTCACTATGGCGAGTTTTACATTTCGTGTACGGTGGTCGCTATCAGTGCAGATACAAATATGCTACCACCAGCATTTAGGATTATATCTCCACATCACCAACCAATAAGCTATCTTTGGGAGGCTGATTCTGAGTAGAGACTTATGTCTAGCTGCGTGGTGCTAGCGTTGTCCACGGTGAACACTATTACGAAAAGTTTCATGTTCTTTTCCGGGATGAAAAGTAACTTTTAATAATAATATCAGTCCCAAAGCTGGGCTTCCTATACTGGATCCTAAGGCCCAAGGCCCACCCAAGGCTTTAGACCGCGCTAGTCGGGCAGACATACCCTTAAAATTCTTAGGGAGATTAGATATGTAGGTTTCCTCACAACGTTTTGTTACTTACATGATCTTAAAGTTCTGATGTATCCGCTGTCTTGTTTGTGTGGTGCTGCCTGCTTCTGTCCCAGAAGCTTGTGGGCTTGTGCTTGCGCTTCTGTGTCGTCCATAATGACACTCTTCTACACCTTACACCTGTAAAATATACGAGTATAAAATATTACGAAAAGTTACCTTCCTTTAGGGAAGTCTGTGTTTTTTCATAATACCCAGGCAGTGTTACACAGACTATAAGTCATTAACAATTCTTTTACTCCTTCATTCCTATTCGGGCGCCTCGAGCGAAATATTTTTGGTGCCTGTTTTTTATGGTGCCTCATTTTTTTGATCTCAAATGAACCCCCCCCCCCTCCTCTCCCAGGAGCTTGTGGCACCTTTTCTAGAACCTGGAGCCTAGGAGTCCTCACCGTTGAGGGTCAGAGGGCGTCCCCCGATCTCTGGTGCCTGGCGTGGCCGCTCCGTTCGCCGTATGAATGGGCTGGTCCTGAACCTCACGATGCTCAGTATGAGCACTATTCGTGTACTCGCTAGTTAAGCGGTAACCAAGCAAATGTTTTTATTGATTTCTACTTTTGTTAGTGATAACGATACTGCATATAGGTTTGGAGAGTACGATATAATTTATTTGACACTAGATAACAACCTGCCTACATAAGGTCACGCCTATACGTACATTCCAAGAGATAGGCAAAGAGGCAAATATTTGTAGAGCATTTTATTCAGTCCTATGATGTAGAATCTACCATATCATACACAAAGCAATTAGAATTCCTGCAACTATGAAACTTTCTGTAGTTGTTTGTTTTTAGAGTATTCTGGTATCATTGCTATGCCTGCCTCTCCTGAAAGCAAGGCTCGACAGTGATACTTATTTAATGACACCGAACATTTAAACAATGAGATATATATGAATGAATACATTGAGTATCAAAGAGCACTAATCTGTCTTAACCCGCAACGAAATGAATTAATAAAATATGGGGCAGTAAGAAAAAAGACATGTTATTTGTTAGCGAATCAGGCAGAAACCAAATGGATTGTGATAGCCACAATAGCTCATGTCCTGGATTGACGATTTTTCTTGGGGTTTTATTCAGGTAAATAAATTGAAAAAGCGACGAAAGCCTAGTTGAGATTTGGAAATAGCACGGACTGCCAAGACGAACGTCCACGGGTTCAAGACCCAAGGGCTCACACCTCTGAGATTTCTAAAGTTATTTGTGTATTCGTTCTGAATTATCGCTTGCTTTAACGGTGAAGGAAAAAATCGTGACGAAAATTCAAGAATTTCGATGATATGTGAACTCCACCAAATGAACATAGTGGATTAAAGCCTAATCCCTCTCAATAGTATAGGAGACCCATGCTGAGCAATGGAACATGTATACAAATACAAACATACAATCCTAATAGGTACAAAAGCAAAGGGGTGCCAGCGCCGGTCAGGAACGTTGTGAGCGCATATTTGCAACCATGCAATGCGCCTACACTATTATAATGTTGGACTAAATAGTAATTCCGATGACATATGGGTTTTGCTATTGAAAAATGTATCATATACCTGTGAGGTTAAAGTAGGTACATATTTATTTATTGTAGTTCCCCCTGACGTGTAAATTCCTATGTATACTTGCAACAAGGCTGATGCAAATTTAAATTCGGAAAATCATATTTGTTGCTTCTATATGACTAAAAATATAATCATTGCAATTTACATCAGAAATGACCAAATATGTATTTATACGGTTTTACTTTTCACATAATATGTTTCTTTGAATAAAAGACCCACTGTTCAATCTCCGGAAAAAAAACCTACATTTGAATCCAGGACTTCATTGATGTATGCCAATTTTCATTTTAATATTATTAGCACGATCTGCTATCAAAACACCTTCATAATCTTTTCTATTTATAATAATTTGCATTATTAAGAAATAACGACAATGACTTTATCCCTGTTTATTTAAATTGTTTACCACCTCTTCAACCCATTGCGTTTTGTAATTTTTTAGCGTACTATCTTTCGCTCGATCGCTCTTAGCGATAAGACCGCCTGTTCTTGCACTAGTTATAGTTAAATTGTCTATAGGTTTATTTCTTTTACTTATGTGGTGTTCAATAAAGAATTATCTATGTATCTATCTTTCGCTCGCCGCGCCCTCCAGAAAGAGTTTTTCCGGAAAAAAATCCCGTTATAATATTTCTCGGGATAAAGGAAATCTATGTCCATCCCAGAGTCTTTCTAGCTCTATACTAATTTCATCGAAAAGTCGTTTAGTCATTTTTGAGTTTATCGCATACAGACAAACGTGGACAGCAGACTTTATATATAAAGATTATCTAAGTACATCATAAAATTAAAATAAAAAATTTTAATCGCTTTATTTTACATAACGTTCACAAACACTCTACTGTTATATTATATATATGTGAATCAATAGTCTACATATTTAAGACTTAAAATTTAATTGCGATGTCATAAGAGTGATAATTAATTGGCGTTATTTGCTTATATCTCACTGACATAAAAAAGCGATTATGTAAATTGTTCCTTATATAGTTAACTGTTGAGTTGAATTTACATTTTTAGCATAAGATCGATAAAGAGCACGTGTGTCAACTGTTTTGTGTAGTCGCTATCGACTGCGCGTAAAACTTAATGAATTATATGCTTGTGTTTTGTTATTTTCTTAGTTTTGTAAAAACACATTTCGACAGGAAATACAAATTATATTTAGCAACAGGACGTCGCGTTGGGTTGATGTTATCAACACTATATAGTGTATATAGTTGTAGTGCAGAAACTTCAGCAAGTGTACCAAAGTAGTATATTTTCGACAACTAATTAACTGTCTTCGAAACAGGTAAATCTACAAGTCCTTTGTTAGGAATAGATGTCACACAATTTTTTTATAAAAATTTTAATTCACAACGTTTTTATAATACAGAATTTATGTGCAAAATATTCGTTAGTTTTGTTCTCGTAAACACGCTAACTTTACATCAAGGTTTACTCCCTCACGAAATTGATGGCAAAATATGTCTTTTAGAATATATTTTGATCGCATGCGCGTAGTATTTAGTTTGTAAGAACGTAAAAATGATGTCCTCTCTATTGTTTCGCGAAAAAAATAGGCGACGGATGCTGCTTACCATCAGATGGACCTCTAGCTCCTTCGTCTAATCACTACATAGTATAAAACAAAGTCGCTTTCTCTGTCCCTATGTGTGCTTAAATCTTTAAAACTACGCAACGGATTTTGATGCGGTTTTTTTAATAGATAGAGTGATTCAAGAGAAAGGTTTATATGTATAATAATAACATCCATTAAATAGTCAGCATTGCACCCGTGCGAAGCCGGGGCGGGTCGCTAGTAAGATAATAAAAAAGTCTACGCTCTAACTTTCTTATTTTTAATAAGCAAAACTAACTCTGGTAAAGTTCTTTCGTTGAAATTTAAATTCCCTTCATTTCGCTCTGTTTATTTGCTGCCGAGTACTAAATTCCATGATCAAAAGGTCAGTGGGTGCAGTAACCCGTACAGGACAGGATTTGGATCGTAAAAGCTTGCCTGCAACCAACATACTACAAAAAGGCAGAAACTACACAATCCAGACCCATTAATATATTTGTATTAAAGTTTATAAGTTTGTTAGTAGAGATCTTTTAAAAGATTAATAAAGTTATTTTTACTTAGATTTCATAAATTGTATCACGATTTAAGACAGCCAGGGAGACATGTATGCAGAATAAGTGATGATGGGATGGTCCATTTATAAATGAGCACATTTATAACTCAATAGCTTACAGCATGAATAAAAAATATACTCTGAACTCCTTGCTTCCACTGGTTTGAGGTACTTAAAGTCATTTAAGTGAGTGAAAATGTGGAGATATGAGTACAGTGTAATAATTTGTAATTCCGACTTCAAAGTAGAGACTTTACTATTTTTCAATTGCAGGAGTAAGTTACTAAACTTACTAAGAACTTACTCCTGCGCATAAGTCCCTAATTACTCTATTGTATGAAAAAACATAGATTATATCATAGTATTTTATAGCCCAAGCTTTAGTAATCATAAATTACACATTCAAAGTAATAAAAGTCAGTTATTTAATTTGCATAATTTCTTGGTCCACTTATCGGTGCGCATACGCAAATATTCAGAATATTAATGTTCATCATAATCATCAGTTCAATTAAAAATGATATGAGCCGGGTTATGTAAAACATAATATTTTATCGATAGCAATATTGTCACAACGATTAAAATATTACACATTTTAGTTTTTTTTTTTTATTGAAACGTTCGTTTTTTAAATCAAATACCATATTTAAATAAAAAATATATTTAAATATTACTTACGAATTTGAATTCGATTTTCAAAATCCAACAACACAACACCAACACAAACACTTCACTTAAAAAACAAATTCACATTACCTCATACGTCCACTGCGTACGGCGGAATGTTTTTTTATCTGGCAGTTATGGCAGTGGGACCGTCGCGAGGCACCGCCACTTGGCGAATATGGGCGCCAGACGATTGGCAGCCTCCGACACACCGTGCCACGAGGTGGTCGACCTTGAATTTAATCAGTATGTGACAGTGTTTGCCCGCGGCTGCGCACGAGTCGGTGTGGTTTTGTGCTGTAATTAAAAGTTAAAAATATTTAATTTTCGAATTAAAGTAAATCCTTGAAGTAATAAATATAATATCTGACATTAGTTGAAGATTGAGCTTTGCTAGTAGGTAGGTATTAAGTACATGAGCTTCCACGTCATGAAAATTCCTAAACTAGGTTTTAACTTTTAATCTTACTAATCGGGCATTAAGTGAACAAAACCGAGCATTCAATATTTTTTAAAAGCTGTCGAAATAAGTTATTTTTAAACTAACTTTAAAAACAGCAACACCAGAATTTCTTGCCCGTTCTTATATGGTAGAACTGCTTTCCGAACTGGTGGTAGAGTTAATATTGACGGAAACTAAATAATGTATAACATTTTACAGGTTCAATATTTCATTTCATTTCAATTAAATCACCTATTTTCATTATAATTGCTTTTAATATTCAAACTTCTTAAATCTTTATAAACTATTTTTTACTATACCTTTTTTTTTTTTTTTTCATGGAGAAAATCCTCTTGGATCCTCGTCGTGCATATGCAATGTAGACGGGGTATGTCGGATTTTTACCGACTAAAAACCCCATGGTGGTCTCCATCAGCACTTTAGAATGACTCCGGGACCTCGAACCGAACACGCCGAAGCCATTCCAGTGCTAGCATTTTAAGCGCGACTCGGGGGAACATCCTTGGTCCCCCGGCAAAGCTCTTTGGATATCCAAACCAAGAAGAAGTATCTTCTCAGCGCCTTCTTCTTCGAGTGGGATTAGCTTTTTCGCGTTCCCGCTCTGCAACCTCCTTCTTTACCATTACTGATTCACAGAAGGAGGCTACAGCTTTCCAACTCCTCTCCCCAGCTAGCATCTTCCGCACGACTGCCGACAAGGAGATTTTTACTATACCTAAACTCACCTAATCAACGCACAAACATAAACTCCCCAAATCTCTACATACATAGAGCGCTAACTGACTTTACTAGTTAGCCTGGTACATTCGTAAGCCGCGAATAACTTGAAACATTTGCATTAGGAGCTTAGCGAAACCATAGATTATAAACAGAATCTATTAACCGGTTTATGCTGTTGAAGTATACGCATAAAATAGGAACAGTTCATTCAAACCTGATTATTTTTTTTTTGTTTTTTTTTTTATTTTATTGATCACCAACCAATGTGCACCAATACATGAATGAAATTTAAAAATATTGATAGATTAACTTAATGCCATTGTAATTAAAGGTGAAGATTACATGCGATTGTTATTTTTTTTTATTTTTATTATTATTATTATATTATTCAATCTAGTTCTTATATCTTTTTATTAAAATAAAACATTTGAAAAGGTTACAGACGAATATCCGTTGATTCAAAAACCCAATAGCACGCACCTCTGATTTTCTTAAAGTTATGTGTGTATTCTTTGTGAACTGTCGCTTGCTTTAACGTTGAAGGTAAACATCGTGAGGAAACCTGGATACCTGAGATGTTCTCTATAGTAATTTTGAGGGTGTGTGAAGTCTGCCAATCCGCATTGGACCAACGTGGTGGAAAACAGCCTAACCCCCACAGTAGTACAAGAGGCTCGTACCCAACAGTGTGACAGTATAGACAGTGGAATTTTTGAACCACACCTGAAGGGAAAGTACTCTAAATACTGGAGATATCAAATTTAACTCAAATGAAACATTCCTTTATTTTTAAAAACAAGCAAAATTGCATTCAAAGATTTTTGGAAATACACTTGCCACACGCAGGAATCAAACGTGTTAAAATCCGAAAAAATAACAACCTGTTCTCTTATACCATACTCGGAAGTAAAACGTAAGGAATCAAATTAAAACGTAAGGATCAACCCTCTGTACGTAAGTCGTACTAAATAGACCAACTAGTGAATAAAAATGCTTTGCATTATTTTTAACTTACGTTTCGTAAACAACCGTTTGGAACAATCCACATCTATATACTAAATATAATTATTGTTTACAGGTGTGACGTCATGTAGTGCCAAGGCTAGTCCTCAAGAATGAGGATTTACAAGGAAAAAGTCGCGAATAACTCGACAACTGACAAATATGTTTTGCCTATTACCTATTGTTGTAGCGGCGATAGCCTAGTTGGTTCTGGAACGGACTGCCGAGACGAATGTTCGCAGGTTCAAAACCCAAGGGCACACACCTCTGACTTTTCTAAAATGATGTGTGTATTCTTTGTGAATTACTACTTGCTTTAACGGTGAAGGAAAACATCGTGAGGAGACCTGCACGTCTGAGAAGTTCTCTAGAGGAATTTCGAAGGTGTGTGAAGTCTACCAATCCGCGCTAGGCCAGCTTGGTGGACTAAGGCCTAATCCCTCTCAGTAATAGAGGAGGCCCGTGCCCAACAATGGGACAATATATAATACAAGGCTCATATAATATTATTATATTGTTGTATGGTCTTTGCAAATTTACCTAACACGAGAAAATGTAGGACTGATTGTAAGATTTATTTATTAATACGAGCAGGAGAAAAACAAAATAACCGACATAAAACTGTTTACTACTAATATTATAAAAAAGGAAATGATTGTGAATTTGTTTGTAAGGGGCTTATTCCTGAAACTACTGAAACAATGATAAAAATAGTTTCAGTAATAGGAAGCTTCATTACACTTGAGTGTTATAGGCTACTTTTACCCCGGAAAAACATTTTCACATACTTATGTATGTTTTCTACATATAACTAATAATTTTTTGTCCTTTTCAAATAACCATGGAATGTAAGTAGATATATAATAGAATTTTATATAATTTGATTTGTTTTATTGAATCTCTCTCTCTCTCTCTCTCTCTCTCTCTGTGTGTGTGTTGGTGTGTGTGTGTGTGTGTGTGTGTGAGTGTGTGTGTATGTTGAATGGTTTAAATAAATAAATTGACAATCGTGGCCTTTAATCTTAGTCAAGCGACTGGCTGGTCTCATCACGAGATAATATAAGAATACTTCTTACATCCAAACTCAGTTTATACCTTTACTTTATAAAATATAGATGAACCTTGATATCATAGTATAAGCATAATTATTGCTGTCAGAAATACAGAGCGCCAAATAGCCACATATTCATTCCAGTAAATCTATACGTAAAGTATCATAGAGTATTATATCTACCCAATATAAATTATGTTTTCGTTGTAAACTAAAAATACTTTTTTTTACAATCATAAAGTGCTAAGAGTATATAAAGCGGACATTGGGAAAATAATTATTGTCGTATAAATGTAATCTCAAAATACATAGTACATAAATAGTGGTCGGCTTCGAGAAACTCAATTTTAGCTAACTTCAGTTGTTAATCTGTCCGATTACTTTTTTTAATAAGACTATATAGAAATCGAAAGATAAATCTTAAGTTTTGTCACAAATTAAATTAGACTCCCGGGAAACTACTACTTTTATAAAGGAAAACTTTAACCTGAAAAACTTTATAACGCGGGCGGAGCCGCGGGCAAAAGCTAGTGTCGTATAAAAATTTTGCGTTTGTACAATATTTGCTCAATCTACCGTCAAATGGCAAACACCAAAATAAATAATTCTTATTTTTTCCATATCGTGATTTCCACGTTTTCAAAGCGCATATTATCATTTTTTCTATAAGTATGTTATTTTTTATAAATATCTAGGGACGCTGTGACATCCTGCCACACGAACATTTCGAATATGACAACGACATTACCAACTGGTTATAATTAATGGAGCGGATAGATCTACTTTTTTCAAAATGGAGGATTTTGATTGCCAGATTTTTCAGTCTCTTCTTTTGTATCTGCTATTATTACTCGACATTGGCAAAATGATCGAGAAATAAACGGTTGCTGCCATAATATAGAAGAAGAAGATTAATGAAGCACAAAGTCCTGCTGTCCGGGCTATAAAGTTATACTGTTTAATGTCACGTTACAATACAATATTCGCTGCAATAGTAACAGAACACAAACTCAAATTGAACTATGAACGTCAATATCAAACAGAAGCTGAGTTATGACGCATTTATATGACACTGCACAGCGCTACTATCGTAAACTCAAACTGTCTTACTTATAAACTTGTTATAGCGTTAAGAGGTGCTAAAAAATTGCCTTAATAGCTGTCAAAAACATCACCGGTTCCTAGTTAAAACGTAATTAAGAAGCAATATGGCGGGTTTTAAGTTCAAGCTGATCGAGTATATTTATGTTTTAACTAAACATAGCTTTGGGATATTTTTATAAGTAAGACTGAAAATAGCTAGGTATTATTTATTTTATTTATAACTGTTTGTTGCAAATGAACATGAAGACAATTAACATGTAATTCACTAAATAGAGCACAATTGGCGGCTTTATCACTCGAAGAAATTTTTAAAACCATAGTATTTAAGTTGTCTGGAAGAAATTGCTTTTAGATATAAGATCGCTCACAGTGTAACCATGTCTTGTATTTGTTTGCTTCTGTGTTTTTCTATATGTTACATTGGTTGTGCAATAAAGAGATCTATTATTAATATTTTTGTATTGCTTTGAATAACAAGACGAGCTTGCCGTCCGTCTGATTGTAAATGATACGACTGCCCATAAATAGTAGAAACACCATCCAACACCGCGAATTATAAAGTATTGTTTGGCATTCCGTTGCGCTCGACATCCTGAGACATGAGATGTTAAGTCTTATTATGTCCAGTAGTTACACTGACTACAGTATACTAGTATAGAGAAAGGATAATAGGTGTCTGTTATCCTACTGCTTTTGTGTTTTCACACTTAATAAGCAGTAGAAATAATCTGAATCCTGATACATTAATAAAATAAATACAGAAACATCTGAATCTATTTTATGTCCAGTTCATTTTATAAACAAAATTCTAGATTCACTTAAAATAACGTTTATAATAAATAAGAGTTTCGACACAGACCGACTCACTAGCAAAGTTACATATTATTTGTATTTAAATGAAACCAAAACAAACAATGTCGGCGTTGTCTTCAATGGCCATTTCTGAGAAATATCATAAAGCGAATGATATATAGGGCAAGCAAAGTTCATTATAGATATAATAAGTAGATATATGTATGGTTGTGAATCATTTGATTGGTTGTTTGTTTCATTGATTGATTTTAATAGCTATGAGGTCTTTTGATCCATTTGTAAATATCAAAGGGAATAAATAATTATTTCTTATGTTTACGCGAATGTTAGACATTGAAATAAAACTATTTACGCGGTTTTAATTATATTTTAAACGGGAGCAAATCATAATATAAAAACCACCAAAAACAGTTTTTATTCATAAATATAAAACTATATTTACGTATCTGTTCCCGTGGCGTTGGCAGAGTACAACTTTTCGTCAATTGTGTTCCGCCCCATGATGTGATAGGGGCGTGCCTATCGCCACATCACACCTATCGGGTTACATACTGAGCACAATTTTCAGACACCGGGCTGATACTATGCAGGAATACACCACTTTGTCAGTTCCGAAACATATCTAATTTAATCAGATTGCTAAATATACTATATGATGATTGATGAGCACAAATATTTAATCACATACATACTGAGCACAATTTTCAGACACCGGGCTGATACTATGCAGGAATACACCACTTTGTCAGTTCCGAAACATATCTAATTTAATCAAATTGCTAAATATACTATATGATGATTGATGAGCACAAATATTTAATCACATACATACTGAGCACAATTTTCAGACACCGGGCTGATACTATGCAGGAATACACCACTTTGTCAGTTCCGAAACATATCTAATTTAATCAGATTGCTAAATATACTATATGATGATTGATTAGCACTAATATTTAAGAAGTACATCTTCCGAGCACCATAATTCTGGACTTATAGACCACATAACAGTGGCGAAGCGTCCATACAATTAATTCCTACCGGTTTCCCTTTAAGTTAATTTACGTTGTCTTAGCTTTTATATTGGCCCCGATATGTTAGATAAAGATATTTTTTCCTCGGATTATCGTTTGAAAAATGCTACCCTTCGGGCACTTAATTTAAATTCTTGTAGGTATTGAATTTTTTTTACAGTCAAATCGAGCATTGATTCAAAAGAACGCACATAAGTTATATTATTCATGTTAATATGTATTAATGTGGCTTACAAAGTTGGTGAAAATATGGGTGGGTTGCATCTCTGCCTACCCCTGGATAGAGACAAGCCGTCATGCTTTGTCTTTAGATGTTATCATTAATATTTTAAGGTTCCCTTTTGACTCCAAAGATGAGTGCAATAGCACATGTAAAAACCATAATATCTTAATTAAATATGTGTTTCTAAAGTTCCAAGAAACCTCAGCACAACTATGAATATAATGTCTATTAGTTTATTTCATTATGGTTTTCCTATTGTTGCGGTTAAGTGTTCGTAATATAATGTTTTACGTAAACAATAATCAACAATAGCTCCTGCACTCTATACGAATAGCTCACATGCTATGAGATAAAATCTTTTTTTTATAAATCATACCCGGCCATGACCCATAATAAGATATGACACGATGTTTAGAAGACATATCAGACTCATTATAAAAACATATTATAGAGTTCATTATCGCAGATATAATGTCTATATATTAATACATGACAAGAAAACTTTGCATTAGTTTTCAGCACATTGCGCACCGAGGAGAAAATAAAATTTATGAATAGGATTATGCAAAAAAATGTATAAATTTGTAATAAAAATTGTGATCAATAGTGTTGTTATAACATTTTTTAAAATCATTTTTCAAAAACCTATGTCATTCATGACGACGGATACAAATCGTACGTAAAAAGAATTTTCAAAATCCAGGCAATACTAGTTATAAAGATAAGTTATAAAGCTTTGACATTTGGTGGAAGGGGTAGCTGTCAAATAAAAGGAATAAAAACTATGACGTCTCTGGTCATAATGCTGCGTGCGTAAGAAAGAGATAGCGCAATAACCAACAACGCCCTCTGAACAACATTTAAAATAAGAATAACTTATTTTTCAACCAATTTTGATGCTGATTTCCCAGAAGAATTTCATATTATTTTCAGTTACATATAAAATAATGTACAAAATCAAACACAAGAAAATAAATTCGTTTTATTTGTTTAATGATTTCTACTTACTGGGCCTGAAATGAGAATTATTCTTTAGTCATTTAGTTCAGACAACGGTCAGTCTTAACGGTGATAGTGTAGTTGGGAGGGGAACAGACTACCGAGACGAATGTCTGCAGGTTCAACTCCCAAGAGCACACACCTCGGACTTTTTTAAAGTTATATACGTATATTTTGTGAATTATCGATTGCTTTAACGGTGAATAAAATATCGTGAGGAAACCTGCACTCCTGAGAAATTGTCTAAGAAAGGGTATGTGAAGTCTGTCAGTTCGCACTTGGCCAGCTTGGTGGATTAAATATAGGATAGTATAGGAGGCTCGTTCCTAGCAGTGGGACAGTGTATAATACAGAGCTGACATTATTATAACCGTCAGTCTCATAGTAATAATTGTATGGAAAAGTTGACACCTGTAGCCACTTTATGTCGTGTGGCTAAATCATCAAGTTGTCTGAGATCAATTTAATAACTAAAATATTATTAAATTGAGCAAATATGATTCATAATATATTCGAATAAAATTTCTTTTAATAAAATTTTAAGGTTTTAAATCAATAAAACTATCACGCGTAAATTGTTCAACTATATAAGGCGAGGCTTTAATTTTTGCAGTTTTAAATAGCGTGATCTATAAATTAGGTACATAAATGGGCTATGGTTTTAAAGCTCGAGTTATACTTTTTTGGATAGTAGAATGAATTGCATCTCCTTCGTTTTGTGTGTGACCCTTAATCAAAAACTTATGCCTTACACACTTTATATATGAAATGATTTATTTGAACCCGTAAAATGTTATACATTAATTAGATTCCATCAATCAAATTTAACCCAAAAACGAAAAAACACGAGAATCTTTCCCGGCCTTGGGATACAATCTAGGACATCTCAATCCAGAAACTTCCATGTTACTATATAACTACTCAGAGGCAAAGATAAAGCATCAATAATGTATCGTAAGTGGTACAAAAATGAATATTACTGATAAAAATATGTGTCAATATGATCTTGATCCCTAATATTGAGCGCAATCAAGTCACGATAAATAAGCTGACCCCATCAAACGAGGGCCAACGGCCATTATTGTGTTACCAACACAAGTTATAGTTTTATTTTCAAAACTTTAAGAGTCTCTTTCACAAGTGCTAATAAACTAAATTTCAATGTCTGTTTAAGAATACTATACCAATTAAACTAGAAAATTTATTATATTAAGTTATTTGGTAGGTAACTTTTCTTTGATTGGCAAATCAGGCCCTATAAATCACTTTATGATAGTTTCTAATGTTTATGTTTCAATAAGTGTATATTTATTCTATCAACCCCATAACTTTTGTACTATATGTTATTTGTAAAAGCTTTTAAATGGCCTTCTTATACTTATGTACCTCTAATTTTGTTTAATCTAGTAAGTTTTGCAAAAATAAGAAAATAAAATAAACTTTATTGACATCTTGCTATAAACTTGTTTTAGCGTTAAGAGGTGGATAAGAATTCCTTAAATAGCTGTCAAAAACATCACCGGTTTCCTACTTTAAACCTTATTAAGAGGCAAGACGGCGGGTTTTGACTTACACCTGATCGAGTAAATTTGTGTTTTAACTAAGCATAGCTTTGCGGATTTTTATAAATAAAACTGTATATATTATTCTATAAACTTATTGTAAATAATTGAAATATATCGATAGCAAAACGACACCTCGCTGACAAATTACTATACTATGATTTTTAAGCCCGGCTACTTACACCTCTACCTACACCTTTGGGCTTGAAGCGAGACAGTTACGTATGACGTACGTGTCAAAATATTTCTAAAACAAATGACCACGTCCTGTATAAATTTAACTTCCTCGCTATACAGTTAGCTTCATTAAAACTAACCACTGTTGTAATTTATTACAATTAACATTAATTATTTTACTAACAAGCCTATTAACAACCTTCTGTGGAGTAATAAACTATTGTAACTATTATAAATTAAAGTATATTGCAAAAATATGTCATTGTCCGTCAACCTAAAGCTATTAAGTTCTTAAACTTTGTGGTATACACAGAGTAATTTTGATATTTCGTTACTAAATGAAACCACTTCTCTTCTTGAAAACAACACTTTACCATAACTTACTCGAACGATAGACTTAAAATAAAAAAGTTTCAACACAATATTATCAGCTATTCTTACAATAAGAGAGGTTAGAAATAATAATAATAATAGCAGGCAGATGTTCTTTTGTTCCCTAATTGTCCCTTGGGTATTTGGGTATTAATGAGTACAAAAAATATTTATAGTTCTACGACAAAAGTTACTAAAACAAAGTTGTAGAGAATTTAATTTGCAACAAAAAGTGTTTATACATTTTTTGTCAGATAAATAGTTTAAGAGATACATCGTAAAACTATTTCAACCCCTATTTTCAAGATGGCGGCCGTGGGACAAGGGTGGCGACCCCACAAACTTGGTTTTAGCTTTAGTCTGACCCCCCCTACACTTCAAAAAAATAAAATTGCGTCCTCTAAAAAACGCAAGGTAAGGCCTAAAAATGTAACATTTCAATGGACTAAATAGTTTAAAAAAAACTAAAAAGAACACGCTTTTATGAAATTCAAACTAAAACAAATAAGCAAATATTTAAGTTGAGAATAGTGTAAAACATTTGAATTAAGAATAGTATGAATAGGAAAAAAAAATGCAATTTAAAAAAGGCGTGGGTCCTTTTTTAGTGATTTATTAACACCGTGCATTGTCATTGGTCCTTGATAAGTATGCCAATTTTCATTTTAATCCGACATCTTGAAGAACGTCAAAATTGTCTTCAGGGTTTCCTTTACATACTAATATACGAGAAAAAAATCACTTCCTTTACGCTTAGTATGTTCCGCTCCACGGTGTGATAGGGAGTGAATCCATTGCCATATCGGGCACAAATTCCAAAATCCGCAATACTGAGCAAAAACACAAAAGAACTCCTTAACCAGGATTCGTGCCCGGTACCCCAAAATTATATCGTACTGCGCACGCAATACAACCACGCCATCACGGCAGTCAACAAGTTTAAAAAAACCTAAGATAACCACAGGATACGCATTAAAAGCCATAAAACAAGAAATAACCGGACAAAACAAAATTAGCATCAATAAATCAATAGAACGTTACATTCTTGAATATAGATGTAACATTGACCTCAGGCGGAACGTAATTTTGGCACATTTAAATTGCAAATATGGCCCGTAGTACGTTCAACTTTAAGTCCTCATTGCTATTCTTAATGCATCGATGGCAAGTACGGAATTTGTTAAAAAGTAATAAAAAGTACTTTAGATAAGTTTGTTATAAAGTTCCAAAATAGGTGAGAGTAAGACTACAAATATGTTTGCAGGATGCATGATGCAGGATGTTAGTATTCGTTAAGTAGCAACCACCGTGCACAAGGTGTAAAATCCACCATACTGACCTAAAGCGTCGCGTTTTGGCATCAGCCTGAGTATATCCACTTCAAACAGCCGACATAATCATGTCGACTGGCGATGGTTACTCTCTTGTGATACATACTTTAGAATCACGGGAGTTAAACTTGACAATTTTTTTTTTATTACATTTTTCTGGTCGCCATACTTGCGTCGAATAGCAAACAGTAATCTCTCGTCAGTCAATATACTTTCAGGACCCTATTTACCATCACAATCAATTTCCCTTGCCCGTACAAATAATACGTTAATTTGCAGCATAAATGTTCTATACAGAACGGAATGAATGTCCGACAAAAAACCAAAGAGCGTGAAGAAGCATTTAAGCAGGCCGTCATAACTGTGGCAACCGTCCGGGGATGTTTATTTATTTATTTATTAACACTTTGTACACATGGTATACTGGCGGACTTAATGCCATGGGCATTCTCTCCCAGTCAACCTTGGGGTGGTGTAGAGAGGACGTTGTTGTTATGTTTATCTCTTACCCGTGAGGCCCTTTAGCCGTGCCCTTGATAAAAATAAATAAAAACATGAAAGTCAGTTAGCCGGTGCATAACAATCAACAAAGCTTTCAACTTTTTGGCAAGCTTCATGGATATCCTGTTGTTTGTCGGAACTTTTGGTCTTGACCGACTTTAATGTTGCACCAACCTTGTTTATATTTATCTGCACCAGCCTAAAGTCGATGTGTATGTAAAATGCAAATCTTAACTTACTTCACACTTTATCTTAATATTAGAAATGCGAAAGTTTGTACCAATGTTTGGATGTTTGTAACAAGTAAACGTAGACACAGCTGAACGGATTTGGATGAAATTTAGCACACGAGTAAAACATGTCCTGGATTAACTCAGTTTATATCGCGGTAATTTGGTTCCACGGGAAAACAATTTTTAAATCTTATTTTAAAATAGATGGCGCTGGTGTCATATAGAAATATAAATAAATAAATGCATTGCTATGCCATTAATGCCTGCAATGTATTTTTAAGCTTTGAATGACGAGACAAGCTTGCCCCATAAACAGTAGAAACACCTTGATTTATATTATTATTTGGTATTCCACCACGCTCGCCATCCTGAGACATGAGATGTTAAGTCTTATTATATCCAGTAGTTACTCTGGGTACAATGTTCTTCAAACCGGAAAACAACAATGACTACGCACTACTACTGGGCGGCAGAAATAGATACTGCGGTGGTATCTACCCAGGCGGAGAGACCTACCGCCAATAATAACATTTGTGTAAGTTCCGATTTTTGTGTGTGTATATATATTTCATGGTACCTACAATCAGTCAGTATGTACCTAGCTAAAAACACGATGTTAACTGCGTCAAGGGCTTAAATGGATGTCAAAACAACGTTCATGTTTATTACGCCCGTCACGTATCAGCAATAGCTTAGATAAAGTGTTGCTTCTCTATCTGATGTACCTACCAACTTGTAAGCTTGTATTGACACTGTTGTACAACATACCATCCATACTGGGTGAGTAACTGAGTATCTATCTTAAAAACAAAAAGAAATTAACACTGCATCATAAGTAATTTATTGGTTGTAAATTGTATTTGTTGAGTAGAAGTCTAATTAAATTTAATGTGTGTAATTATCTATGTGATTGTCTATGTTCTTGCGTCAATTGTCATCTTGACATCCCTTCTCTTAATAAACAAGTTTCGCGCTAAAAGCAATTGCCGGCCTCTATTATTTAGTGTATATCCCTACACAACAGTATTGTTTTAAGATCCTCTTAAAATAATACAACTTACAATAAATTATACCTCTTAAGACGATCAATTTCGTAATACATGTTCCATAACTATAACCATTAAGGTAGTGCTCGCAACGGAAACTCTCAAAAGGAATATATGTATATTCCCCGTTTTATAAACATTTTTCATTGATGCTCCGCTTCTATAGTCTTCATCGATAAATTGGCTATTTAACACTAAAAGAATCTTTCAATTCAGACCAGAAGCTGCGATTAGTGCGTTTAAAAACACAAACTCTTCAGCTTTATATATAAGTATATATATAGATGAAAGCAACATATTAACAGCTTGTTGCCGCCATTTTGTGTCGAGTATTTAAAGCAACAAGTTGCGTCTTCGCGTCACTTTGGTTTATCGCAGTATCAATTAGTGCGTAACACTGCAGTTCTGAGTGATATTCCTATTGTTTTACTAGACATTTGACCTGCTGGTGTCGCAATATAACTTGTATTACAACATATAATTACAACACATTTAGCAATGCCGGATTTAATGAACAATTACGTACGAAATTTTACAAATACTGATAACCCCTTTCACCCGAGTTTAAATTTGCTATAACATCAAGTATTACTAAGTTGATATAATAATTATAATTGGGTATTAATTTACAAATGGTTCAAAGTCGTAAGCTGTTCAAAAATACAGTAAATAATGCTCCGCTCCTATTGGTCAGAACGTGGTAATAAACAGCTTAAAGCCTTCAGCGATAAATGGGCAATCCAACACTAAAATATTTTATCCTGAGATTAGCGTGTTCAAACAAACAAGCAAACTCCTCAAAGGACAATGCCCAAAACCAGGCTATCTTTGCGTCAGTCATGCGTCTTAACCAAATATCCACAGAAAATCATCATTTTAATTATTACTTCATTTGTATTTATTTCAGTCGTAAGCGAATGGGGGTTTAAAAGATATGCAAAAAAAAGTTGTTTAATTGTTGCAAATGAAACACCGGATAATTTACTGCCAATATGGCGAAATGATACCAATTTATAACAAATTCCCATTTTAAATGTAATAAAAAAGTAAATATGTACGATAAATGTGCTTGTACTTGAATCTATGATATATATGTATATTATTGTATAACAATATATTTATTCATCTCAAATATATTGTTATAAAATAATACATTTTACTTAATAATTATGACCAAACTACAAATAGTTGGTAAAAAAAGAGAAAATATTAATCGTTCCAAAAACAAACAAATGGCGACTTGTACTTGCATTGACAGAAATACTAAAGTCAGCTAAAACATATATGGACTTTATTTTTTAATTATAAAAATATGGGTACAGATTATTATTACACTGGCAACTGAAATTAGTGACATTTTGACACTTCAGATTTGTTTGGATGTTAAATCATTATATATTATATTTTAATATTTTATTTTACTCAAGATCGGAGTGTTTTTCTTATGTATTTTAATGTTGAGTCGAGAAATCCTCTATTAAAAAACAACGTGTATAGTGAGTGTTTCGAACTTTGAGACGAAATGCTTTTAGTTAGCAACGCAATGTCGTCTAGAGCCTAGACCCAGGACAGTTAATCGAGACGGCAAATCGCGGCGGTGTATTAACTGCACCTTTGCGGTGCCAAAGCAACAAGTCTATTTCTTGGACGAGCTGTCCAGTTTGTAAGTTATGTAGATTATTATTAACATACCCACAATGTGGGAAAAATCTTGCCAAAGTTAAAGAAAACAGTTTAACAATAATAATAATGGAAATATGTTTACTCAACTTCTACATTCTATTTTAGGTTTCAAGGCTGGAATGAGTTTGTGCTGCCTGCTGGAGATCAGCTAATAGAGAGGTTCACAGACAACAACATGACATGACCCGGCCAGTGCTGCAAGAAGTCATTCACTCACATCAGGAGTATATATAAACCTGCTGCAGCTATATCAAATTCTTGTTTTTATTTTGGGATGCCAAGAATATATACCTCTATTATACATCTATATAAAAATATACATCGGATTTCGTATTTCTCGTTTTATTTTTCTTTCCCTATGATAATTAACTATTAGCCTAATCAGGCTGTGAAGTGAGTTGCCTGGGATCGGAATCCTCCAAAGACGGTTGGCGTCAGGCATACGGCCGGTCATAAAAGCTAAGCTGAATCTATTCTACAATATGTGTTGACGCCATATTGGAGTGAGATAATGGTAGGTGGAAAAAAAGATTACGTAATTTATGTAATAGAATAAGTCGTAATTCAGAAAAATATATACACAAAAGGTCAGGTAACATATCCTCTGTGGAAAAACTAATATTCCGTCATACTATCTTAGAAGTTTTATTGAAGTTTCGTCTTATCAGATATGTTAGTACCTATCAGTTTCTTATGAGGGCAATTAAAGCTAGGTAAAAAGAACATCCAATAATTGCTTATTGCAATAACACTTAGGTACTGCCATATTGAACTTACTTAGGCACGTAAGTACTTTCTACCGTACATTATTGCAGTCCATACTTAACCTCAAAATAACCGCGTTATAAAAAATATGATTACTCCGAACTCCCATCGAATATCCAATTGTTTTAAATTTTTATAAAAACTAGGATATATTCCCTATAGTTTAGTGAAGGTTTTGTACAGACGCAAGCGTAGCCCAACTTTCATACAAGAATGGGCATTCTCCTTTAAATAATAGTATAATAGATATAAATTAACCCATCCATATATATATATATATATATATATATATATATATATATATATATATATATATATATATATATATATATATATATATATAGTACGTACTACGTATTAGATTTGGCGTTCCGAACATTCACTATGTTCAACTGAATTGAACTGCAATCCGTTCAAACTGACTTTAGTATGGTGTCAATATTGATAGCTTGTGGTTGTCTATGGAGTAGCGCTCATGATATAAGAACTCGAATCCAAGTGAATAAATAGGTTATAACAGTGACATTTTGCTTGCCATTTTAGTTCCGATTTTGAACTAATAGTTTATATCGACGTTTGTGTCTATAGAATATACGTCAATGGATTAACCTAAGAAATATTTGAATTACGACCACCAAATCGCATAACATTGTAAAAGTATTTCATTAAATTCCATGCAACACCTATTGAATTGACGGTGTTTGAATGAACTATACAATACACTGAACAATCAGTTCAACCATTTATCATTTAATGCAATAATCCGCTACGAGTCGCTTCACATTGTTTCATATTCATTTGAAATGCGTTCCATTTCATACGTTTTGTGAAGAGGAGTATCGCTGTTTGTATATTAATTGTTAAGTTTTTATTTCGGAGCGTATGAATGAGAACGGGAATTAAAGGTAATTTTTACGTGGGTATGCGCCGATTACTTAATGATTTCTTAAGTTTACGCGAATGATAGACATCGATTTTATTTTTCTCAGAATTTTAATTATGATTTTCTTCCGAGGTTTCGAAGATTACAGCTTCCATAGGCACGAGATGGACTTCAAAAGATAGAAGTCAAACGGGATTTTAGGCTTATGCGTGCTTCCCACCATTTACTCTAATGAAATTTTTGATGTATAACTTCAATAGCTTCGCGAATCATCTCAATTAGGAATCATTGTTCTTTGGCAAGGATCTAGTCGCTAGCTTATCTAGTCGCAGATAATGATTGGAGCCTTCTTTTAAGTATTTAGCAAGAGCGGATTACTTAAGATACATCTGTGGATACGCTTTTGTATCTGACTTACAAAAAAACATATAAATTACAAAGTGTATCTGTTGTCGAGCCAATGATATTGTAACACATGTTAACGATTTTTAATTCCCATAGACCCATTATAATATCTGACAGTTTTAGTCGTAAACCAGTTAAGGAGCCGTTGACTCATCAAACCCTTCGTTAAATAGCATTGATCAATTATCTTGTCCGAGCATTATTGCCCCTAAGAGTTGGGTAATCACAACCACTCCTGTCTCGACGTCCATAGAGTGACATTGTGTCAATATCGAGACAAGATGTAGAAGTCACCTCACGTTAAGTGTTACCAAAAAATAAATCTATACTAATAATATAATGAAGCTGCGATAGCCTAGTTGGTTGGGGAACGGACTGCTGAAACGAATGTCCGCAGGTTCAAATACCAAGGGCACACACCTCTGACATTTTTAAAAAGTATGTGTGTATTCTTTGGGAATTATCGCTTGCTTTAACGGTGAAGGAAAACATCGTGAGGAAACCTGCATACCTGAGAAGCTCTCTATAGGAACTTCAAGGGTGTGTGAAGTCTACCAATCCGCACTAGACCAGCGTGGTGGACTATGGCCCAATCCCTCTCAGCAGCACAGGAGACCCGTGCCCAACAGTGGGTCAGTATATAGTACAGGCCTGATATTATTAATAATATATCAAGCTGAAGAGTTTGTACGCGCTTTCTCAAGAATTTCTAAACCGATTTTAAAATTTTCACCAATAGCAAGCTGCATTACTCCTGAGTGGTGTAGGATAATTTTTATCCCGTGAAAATATAAAGCGGGATTGTTAACATGGAAAAACTTTTTCCGAAAAAAATCTTTTTCTTTTTTCAAGTTGTGAAATACAATATTCTTTTATTATAAACAAACAAACATTACTCATTTATCTCCGAAGGGATATGCAGAGGCGCAGCCAGGGCACCCACTTTTCACCAAGAGTGTTCCACAAATTTCAGACTCCGGGCTGATACTGAGCAGAAAAACCCAAATATCACTTAGCTCGACCCATGATTCGAACTCAGCCTCAGAGCGCTGCCGTACCGCGCATGCAGTACAACTACACCACCGTGGCAGTATTTCATTAAACCAGTCAGTTCTTTTAGTAAACCCTCTCAACATACTATTATTTTTCTAACAAAGCTTTGAAATGATTCAAACCATTTAGCATATAAACAATATGGTTAGTTGCCTCCTAACTATAGTTTATACGGCTTCATAATTTACGATTTAAGCCAACATTAATTTGTATTCTTCGTGCATTACAAGCGACTTACACATGATGTCATATTGTAATTTGTAATTCTTATATTAACGCCTTATTCGACATACTTGACATTTATACATAATAACTAATAATAAAATAATAATATTGTCAGCCCTGGATTATATACTACCCCACTGCTGGGCACGGGCCTCATCTACTACTGAGAGGGAATAGGCTTTAGTCCACCACGCTGGCCTCGTGCGGATTGGTAGACTTCACACACCCTCGAAATTCCTATAGAGAAGTTCTCAGGTATGCAGGTTTCCCCACGATGTTTTCCTTCGCCGTTAAAGCAAGCAACAATTTACGAAGAATACACACATAACTTTAAAAAAATCAGAGGTGTGTGCCCATGGGATTTGAACGTGCGGACATTCGTCTCGGTAATCCGTTTCCCAACCAACTAGGCTATCGCCACTCTCATAGTAACTAAATTTAACATTAATTAATGACCTATTTCGCGAGTATATGAATGAATTTCTATAAACAACAATAAAAAAACCAGTATCATTTACTGTAGTAACACCAGAGTTTCTTGCCCGTTCTTCTTTGGTCAGATATGCTTTTAGAACTGGTAGTAGAGTTGACTGACGGAATCTAAATCTATATTTATACTATTATATAAAACTGAAAAGTTTGTTTGTTTGAACGTGCTAAGCTCAGAATAACTGGTGTGAATTGAAAAATTCTGTCAATATTGGATAGCCCATTTATCGAGGAAGGTTATAGGCCAAAACATTACGCTATGAGCAATAGGAGCAGAGCGTTAATGATTTTTTTTGAAAAACGGGTACAATTTATTTCTTTTGAAAGTTATCTTTGCGTGCACTGCGTAAACTATTGAAGTTATAGTACAATCATGTATGATGGAATTATTTCTCTTAATTTATAAAAAAGTTCTCATAGATAAATCAACCCATCTGATATTTTTATTCCACAACAGATGTCACCGGTATACAGGGTCATTTGACATTGCGTTATTAAATGAAACCACATAACTCGTCTTCGTCTCTACTAACTTTGAGCTGAAATTCATCCATGACTAACATTTTTACCAAAAATCCTGGTTTACATTTTCAGATTTTTTATTAATTTGTAGTTTAGTGCGACTATGACGTGTGCGTGAGTGTATTTCTGACTGACGTGTGATGTTATCGCTGCGACAAGTTCTCTTAGAGTTATAGTAGCATTAGGGCACGTAAAATTATAATTACTTTTACTGATATTAATTTTGTTCGATTTTTTTTTTAATCTACGATCGGAGTAATTATTCGTAGTGTTTTAAGAAGATAAGTGCATGGTTTCATTTAGTAACGCAATTTCAAAATTATCCTGTATAATGCGCACTGAGTGAGCTATTAGCGAAGGCAAGTTCTCCAACTGCCTCGGTGGCGTAGTTGTATTGCACGTCCGGTACAATAGCGCTCTGAGGTCCTGGGTTCGAATCCCGGGTCGGGCAAAGTGATATTTGGGTTTTTCTGCCCAGTATCAGCCCGGAGTCTAGAATTTGTGCCCGATATGGCGATAGGCTCGCCCCCTATCACATCATGGGACGGAACATACTTGGCGAAAAGTGGGTGCCCTAGTTGCGCCTCTGCATACCCCTTCGGGGATAAAATGCGTGATGTTATGTATGTATGTAAGTTCTCCAACGCGTGCAAACTTCCTATGTTCAATATCAAACATGTATATTTCGACCATGCTAGTCATATCCGTCGCTATAAATAAAAGTCCCGCCATCCCAATTTTTTGTAGTTCACACTAATTACCTATTTTATTGTTTAACCAATTGGGAATTCGCGTATGACGTCATTTACTGCAGGAAGTAATTAATAGCAAATAGGGCCTGGTACGTTTTTAAACTACGGATATTTGGACAAGTGAACCAATTAGCACGAATTCACACCGGTGGAATGTTTTAAACGACGAGACGAGTTAGTTCGTCTAATAGATGACTATCAATAACTGCTCGTAGGAGATTGGAATTTGAAAGGTCTTCTTGGCACGTGCAATCATAATCATCATCAGCCACATAAAGTCAGTGTTTGGCTTCTAATAAGTACTTTAAGTATTTTAATGCTTACAGTCATTATAACACATGCTTCAGAGACAATAATTGTTTGGATTTTTATGCTACGACGGGCTCACTGCACCCTGTCAGCCATCATTAACTTTTAAATTTATATTAGATTAACACAAGAGAAATGCCTACCTCGATAAAGTATCTACATCAACTCCATCCTCTGTGACATGAAAAATTGCTCTTGCCGTTGAATTTATCTAAAATGTTACGCATAGGCCTCTCCTAAAGACTTCCAGACGGACCTGTCGAAAGCGGACTGCATCTAGCGTTTTCCTGCGACCTTGCAGGATAAGCATATAAGGATAATATATCATAACTCATTATAATACCAGCAACAATGTATTTTAAGGTAAAATAAAGATATGTGTATAGTGTTAAGCCGATCGTTCACCGCCAACTAAACTAAGTCAGTTTAGCTTAGCTCGCATAGTTGAGCCAGTTTTTTATAACGTTCAGTGGACGATTTTGAGATTATGCCTACACCCCAAAAGAAACAGACGTGACGATATACCGCTCTCTTAATAAAATAATAACCTATTCCAAAATTGATAATTTGTGGGAATCATCGCAAAAACGAATTTCTGTTTACGATCTTTTTTTTAAATTGCTATAAAATTAAACTTATTACAGATAGGTCTAAAATGAAACGTAAAGCAAGAAACAAAAGAAAGAAAAAGTAAAAGGTCGCCAAGAGAAATTAGTTTTAAGACTCCTCCTACAAATTAACAATTTTGGAATAGGTCATTCTTTTATTAAGAGTGCGATACATTTTGATCGTTTGACTTACTAGGTAGTGTAATTATTGCGTCCGCGTTACGACTAATGCTCTGACGTCCCAGGTTCGAACACCGGCTCGGGAAAAACATATATCAGCACAGAGACTGGAATTTGTGCCCTAAATAAACAATAGATTCGCTCTCACATCCTGGAACTGAAGACTCTTGTCATAAAGTGGGTGTTCTGGTTGCACATTTGACTACCCCTACGCGGCCATAGGCGTGATGTGTGTCAGTCTAAAACATTATGATTTACATCTAAAACCGTATGGTGAGCATTCGTATTATGTAGCTAACGTGCGTGTACATTTACATAATACACTATCAGCAAGGCTAAATGATTGATTGTCATTCAGTACGCACAGGAACACTTTGAGCTAATCATAGAATATATTACAATCAAAACGAATACTATGTCGATAAGAGCTATACAGTCATTTTGATATTATAATAGATGAAACCATTTCCTTTTTTATTTTTATTTTACCTAAAATAATTTTCATTAGATCATCATCGGAGTTGAGTTGTGTGTAAACTATGTAGACATGTGTGTTCCTGTGTTTTTTGGATTAAATGTATTTCATTAATAATTTCCGTCTCATAATAGTTTTTAGTCTGCAGCCACTGAATTACTTTCTTATATTGAAGTAACGGTAAACAGTAAGTTTTAATAAATGATCCCAATCATTGCAATCTATCTCAAAAATTTACCAATCAGAACGAAGTATTTTTTGACATGCTCACAAATGAGTTGTTTTGATTGGTCCCTTCTTGGAATGATTGAGGATTGAGTGTGTATATTGAAGTAACAGTAAATTTTAATGAAAGGTCCCAATCATTGCAATTTGTCTCAGATATAGACCAATCAAAACAAAATATTTTTTGACGTGATATCAAATGACTTACTTTGATTGGTTCATTCTTGGAATGGTTGAGATTGATTTTGGGGTCGTTTGTTAAAATTACTGTTAGTTTTATTACTCTAATTTCTTTTTTTTCTTTAGTTCACTGTAAGTAAGTTTGACAGTACTATTTTTTTAAGTTCTTAGTCCACCACGCTGACCTGCTGAGAATTGACGTATTTTAAATACTTAGAAATTCTTTTTGGCAATTCTAAGGTCATGCAAATCCTCATATTTTCCTTCATTTAGCATCGGTATTCCCTCTGCGCATCACCTACTTTCTACAGGACTTGGCCTGTTGCCAATCTCATAGATTATTCCATGTCAGTCAGAACAGGTTCTTTTTAAAACTCACCCCACTCCACTTACCATCAGGTGGAGTAACTTCACCGTGTTCATAAAAAAGTTAACCTTCCAATACATCAATTACTGGACTAAATCCTATTTAATAATATCAGCCCTGTATTATATACTTGCCCACTGCTGAGCACGGGCTTCCTCTACTACTGAGAGGGATTAAGCCTTAGTCCACCACGCTGGCCTAGTGCGGATTGGTAGACTTCACACACCTTCGAAATTCCTATAGAGAAATTCTCAGATGTGCAGGTTTGCTCGCGATGTTTTCCTTCACCGTTAAAACGAACGATAAATTCACAAAGAATACACACATGATTTTAGAAAAGTTAGAGGTGTGTGCTCTTGGGATTTGAACCTGCGGACATTCGTCTTGGCAATCCGTTCCACACCCAACTAGGCTATCGCCGCTTATTAAACAATCCTATCTACCATTCCATAAATACATTCCACTCATGTCTTACCAACATAAATAGACGATTATCGATGTTAAACGTAATTTATATTCCCTGTCCGTGCCCTATGACGTATGGGTTAAGGAAATTGTTTTAACTCATTCATAGCGACTTAATTTATTCACTGGTATGTTTTATAAATAAGCGTGGAGTTAAACTCAGCACGTAGGTATATGTGATGTGAGATCGGTTACGGTAATTGTTTTCATAAATCCATTATGCTTGGATATTTGTGTGTATTAAATAAACTGGAAAGTTTGTCAATAATCGTAGGGGAGACCTGGGGTGGTTATTTAGAGGCAAGTTGACTAACATTCAGAAACTCCGCCTACTCGGTAGTGTTACCTTAAGAGTAAGTGCATTGTTTTTATTTAATGATATTTAGTTAAAGCTAATTGGTAATTGTAAATAGTTGTCTTTGTCTTTTTTTTTTTATTTTATCTATATGTAGTACTAATTACTTCGTAAAATTTCCCCAAGGCCGGTGGGCCTTGTTGTGGTTGGTGTACTTGGATTGGGTTGATTTTCTTGTTTTACAAAATGGCCTTTGTACTATGTCATAAATAATAACAAGTCTTATGGCATTTCTTTCCAAAACTTATTGGTATATCTATCAAACCTATAGGTTACATATGTATGTGATTATATATATACTAAAATAATAATAAGCGTTCAAATTAGTATTTGGTCAATCATCCCCGATCTCCCCTGCTTCCTTCTTTCAGGCATTTTGTTTCTTGGTACAAATATGGGAGAGGTTAAGCTTACATTTAATTTCTAATAGATATAATATTAACTAACTGAACCCGCGACGTTTTTTAGAATAGTGCTTTATGGCTTTGGAATAGAACACATCGGTATTATCCAATGTAGTTATTTTTTATTTAAGGATGATGTTACTATAAGATCTAGATACATTTTCATAAATATTACATCTCAGTAGATTTATAAACGAAGAAGCACCTGATGTTATTAAGATGTTGAATTCAGTAAACGTTGCTATAAAGATTTTGGCAGGCGTTTATTGTTTATTATTACTCGGTAGAAACTTAGAAAATTATTTCTAAATATAAGCTCTTTTAAAATGAGTTGTTAAATATCGAATTATGCTTTGAGATGATAATACTCAGACTACAATAATTTGTCTTATTAAGTGCTCTATTATTTATTCTATTACTTTTATTCTTATTATTTGGGCTCTCGGTTTCCAAACTAATTCATTTACCGTGCGGATGCTATAAAAAATCAGGGTTTTGTATAAATAAAAATAAACTTGTAATTTACGTACTACGTATTTTAATTAGTTTAAAAGACAGGTAACTTTATTTATTAAATCTAAATTATAAATAATACTCGGTAATATAAGGCATTATTATCACAAACATATTCTTTAAAATTGTATAGTCTGACCAGGAAAATAAGAAACCTCGCAATGATGTCATAAAATGTGGAACTAACTTCTTGAACTGACAACCTTATGTTTAAAAAGAAAATGCTAAAGCAGCGACCGAAAGCAGTTTTTTATATTCCTAGCCAGGCTATAGTAAAATCATAGGATTCATTGAATTACATTAGTAAAAGCTTCTGAATTTCTTAATATAATATTATTAGAAGTATCTAATTATTCGGTATGAAATAATTATTTATATTTACGCCAATGTTCGGGCCGGCGCTTATATGGCGGAGTGCAGCGGAGATAATTGTTTACTGTCAAACTATTATCGTCATTGTCTTCACTGAAATAATATTCAAAATCAATTAACACAGCAATGTAATACAATTTAATGTTGTATTAATGGATTTTGATTATTATTTTAATGAAGGCAACGTCAATAATAGTTTGACAGTATAAAATTCTCTGTTCTGCTCCGCCATATACGCACTGGCTCTTAGATATTGAAATAAAACTATTTTACGGATTTTATCGCGGATTATCACCCTTCATGGTCACAGAGCAGGTCTGTCCCGTGACCATGAAAGCTGCAAAGTCTTCAAAACGTCGGAAGAAAATAATAATATAAATAACCGCAATAAAGTCCGTAAAATAGTTTTATTTCAATATCTATATGAAATGCACAAAAAAATGCATTGCATATTGATATATTATACACTGATATGTTAACTGTTTTCATAGCAAAAACATACCCATTTTGATCACAAACTTAATAATAAATCACTCAATTATCACTGCATCATAAAATTAAATAACATTTTCGTCAGTTTTCAATAATATACCAAAATAAAAATATTGTACCTATGTACAATATCACATAATAATTATAGCAATAAATACTTTTGTCTGTTTTAGTTTGTTGCAGGGAATTATAAAGTATTTTTGTCGCTGTTATATTGAAATCATTGAAACATATTTAATTACACTTATTCTACTCATTAATTAGCGGTATCTATTGCTTTTTGTATTATTTTGTTTATTACACAATTGTAACACAATTAAATTCTGATCAATTATTTCTTGTAAGCTTCACAAAGATTACATTTTTAAGTATAGTAACGTAATAAACAACGACTACTATTAGTAAATATAATACAATTTCAGCTCAAAAACACAACCATTTTTTGTACCTTAAAGCAGCGAACACTCAACTTGTTAACACTACACTACATAACAAAAATAAAAAAAAATCGAATTACGAACTGCCTCCTTTTTGAAGTCGGTCAAAAATGCAACCATCAGTGTAGTTCTCAGTAATAAGTTACGCGTCTGCGCTTACCCTAATGGGGTATATACTTTAAATCACAACTCGGTAACTAAAATAAGTAAATTCCTCAATACTAGTGGCAAAGGGTCCATATAATCCAATTCCTGCTTTCCCTTTCGTAATTTATTTAAAATCTATTTATCATTGGGACGATTTTTAGACCGTATTTTGACGTCCTAAGTATACTAGTACAAATGCAAAAACACAACTTTACAGGAGAGCGATTTAAACATTCTAAACTTTAAAATACTGAGGTACAACATTTAAAAATTTCAATGATATCTGTTGGACTATGACAAATTTATAAAGTTAAGAATGCTTAAATAGCTCTCCTGTAAAGGGGCCGTTAAATATTACGTAACGCAATTTTTCTTGTAAAAAGTTACGACGCGTTACAGGCGCGGGACGGAGGGTTCGTACAAAGTGTTATGTAACATTGGTGTTATTATTTTAAAACAATAACGAAGGTATTTAGCGACTTTCCGGTTTTTGGCTAAAATAATTGAGAATATTACAAAAAATTAACACTTTAGAGTTACGTAACTTTTGGAGAGGGGGCGAGGGAATACAGGAAAATGTTACAGCGCGTTACATGGGGGTGTGGAAGGTTCAAAAATCTTCACAAATTGTGTTACGTAATACTTGAACGGCCCCAAAGTTGTTTTTTTGCATTAGTATATAGCAGGGGTGGCCAACCGGTCGATCGCGATCGACTGGTCGACCCCGACAACAAGTCCAGTCGATTGTGGTAAGGCAAAAATATAAATACACGTAGAACAGACCGCGCAACATACCTAATCACTAACTGCTGCACGCATCGTCTTGTATAATTTTTTAATCAAAATAATAATAAATTGTGTACTGATGTTGTATGTATGTTGTTTCATAAGATTCCAAGATGTATGTAACTTGGTAGATCGCACAGAGTATCATCAGTGAAAAGTAGATCTTAGGTCTTACCAAGTTGGCCACCCCTGGTATATAGGATACGTCGATTTATGCTTATTAGCACATATTACATAGTATCGGGTTCCTTTCGAAAAATATCACTCCTCGCCACTGGTCAATACTCAACACACATATCAGCTTAACTAATAACCTTACATCAAAACTCGGTAACTAGATTATATTCATTCTTATATAATAATGTACTTATTTAATAGCCAAATGGAGCAAAAAACCTAACGATGAATGAGAAGAAATTTTTAGGTAGTAAGTACTCTCGTTTCAGAGTCCATTTGTGTTTCGTTTTGACTATAATCCTAAGTTGTAGAACAGAGAAGTACAGTCATAACAGTAGTTGAACATACTAAAAGTTCAAAACTCTTCTACGTGTTAAGTTAAATCGAAATAATAATTTTCTTCATGTATCTATAGTTCTACTAATACAATATAAAGCTGAAAAGTTTTTTTTGTTTGAACGCGCTAATCTCCGGAACCACTGGGCTTTTCAAACAGAAAAATTATGTTACTGTTGGATAGCCTATTTATTGGGGAAAGCTAAAGGCTATATAAAACCACGCTATGAGTAATAGGAGCGGAGCATATAAATATGTTGCAAAAACAGGATAAACTTGTTCCTTTTGAGTGCTTCCGTTGCGTGCGCGATAAACGGTTAAAGCAACGCAACAATCATGTTTGAGACCCTGGAAAGGGTATAGCCTACTTTCCATCTCGGGAAAATATATAGCGGGAATTTTATCCTAGAAAACACTCCTATGTATTGTGTATGCATACGGGTGTTAACTTAATAGTAAAAGCTCATCATCATCGTCAGCTACATAAAGTCCACTGCTGAACATAGGCCTCCCCTAAAGATTTCCAAGTGGACCTGTCGAAAGTGATAAAAGAAGCTACTGGTCACAAATACCTTGGTTTGAATAAGACAACACCAGATAGTCTATTAGCCTGGACTAAGTCCTCCCTGGATATATCTAGGTTCAGACAGGCGGCGGATCTTAGGTTGCTGATGGTCTTTATGTCCACCATGATATGGTCCCCCCTAAACAGCCAACAAGTATCGCGTTCCGGGATCAACCTGATAACATCCAATCCAAACAGGCCGGCATAATTGTGACGACTAACGAGAGATGGCCAGCTCTCGTCATCAGCACACTATTTGGACTCCACTATCAGGTGCAGTGGGGTCACTTGGTGCCCCTAAAAAAATGTATAAATAAAAAAGGCCAAATCCTTTCTGCCACATGCAAGCGTATCTTGTGCCTTCTTTTGGGATATTGGCAGATGGATGAAGACCCGCAAGAATTTTTTTTAAACACAATCTAAGACATCATAACGCAGAACTCTTTAACTCGGCTTCTGCTTTCTTGTTCTTCTCTTTATCCTCACTGGAGGAGGTGAGAGGGCCATGTTTCCAGCCAGCTGGGTACCCGTATTGGCGCACGTCGTCCCACCATTGCTGCTTGCCGTCCGCCCAGATGCAGTACACCACGTTGGTGCCCACCAGTACCGCGAAACACACCCAGAACGCCACACGCCACTGCGCTAGTGTTGACTGTAAAAAGAAAATATTCATTTATTTCTATATAGAGTTGTTACAAATTAAGAGAATTTATTACTGAAAGAAATTAGAATTACTCTATCACATCGTAGGGACCTCATGGCGAAAAAGTTGTCCCTAGTTGTACTCTGCCAACCCCTTAGGGGATACAGGCGTGATATTTTTGACTTTAGGCCTCATGTACTAAGATGCGATTTATTTATTTATTCCACTTAATATACAAACGTATACAGGCGGACTTAATGCCATAAGCATTCTCTACCTGTAAACCTTAGGGTGGTGCAGAGATAATCATGGTAGGAGCATCACGGTAATATGACACTTAGCAAAAAGAAGATATAAATATATAAAATATCTATAGATTTACTGGGCCCTATTTAAAAATCTAAACCGATACCGAACCAAACATCTCAGTTACTTCCCAATCTAGTAATCAAACACAATACAGCATTCCGGTAGCAATAACACTACATCTATATCGAGAATGAGGACAAAGAAGGCTACAATAGTAGGTACCAGTGCCTTAATCACGCCGCAATAATAATAAATGCTACGAGCCCCGCGTAAAGGAGAGCCCCGCGTAAAGGAGAGCCCCGCGTAAAAGAAGACCCCGCGTAAAGGAGTACCCCGTGCATAGGAGGACCTCGCACAAAGGAGAGCTCTACCCACTATACAAAAGCTTACATCCTCAAGCGTCATTTTTTTAAGTGAAATTTATGAAAATATTTAAGATACCTCATCTTAAACATATTAAAAAAAAAATAATGCTTAACCTTGTTAAATTCATCATGGGCCTACCGTCAGAATTTGACATTGATATGTACACTTAAATTCACAAACAGATAGTCATATTTGATAAACATATCTCGATCTTGAAACACAAATATCGGAGTAAATATAATAAATTTTCCAAACAACATAAACTTAAGACGGATCGAAGTTCATTTCGCAACAGCATCACAATTTTAATAACGTGACGAAATTCTCAGCAAATTCGATACGAAGGAAACAAGCATCAGAAATGTTACTTTGACAATATCGTAAGTCGATAACATCGTGATCTGTACAGGGTGGTACTCAGAGAGGCGCGTGTGTACAGGGCCCCCGAATACATAAGCAAAGAAAATTAAATCGTGACTGTCAATAAGGTCATTTCTTTAAAAAAATAATAATATAGCACTGGTATGAGTGGTCTCAATTGTTAATAACGGTACAAGTTGGGAAAAACGATCACAAGAGAATAGAATTCTAAGATGATGTTTTTCAAGAAAATTCGATATACTTTCTATAATCAATAATCACTAATTTATAAAGGCATTATGTAAGAATCAATAACATATTTTTAAATAGCGTTGATACGAGGCCCTTTAGGACTAAAATATGAAAGTATATGTAAAATTTAGTAATATTGGACGCATTTATACCCTAAACTAATAAAACAAATCAAATTATCCCCCATCTGAATCCTGATTCCGCCTCATCTGTTTTGATAAGTTAAAAGTGTTTCATTAATAAAAGCCTAGCTTACGGCGCGGAAACTTCCGACAACCAAGCAGCGAGTAACGAACGTCCTTCTCAATTTAATTATCGAAACTTCGACATTGATTCCATTATTAACAAGCAAGAAAACGCATTGTTGTTTATTTTGAAGCTATTTTAATTGGGGGTTAAAGAGTATCCAAATCCAGTGTCTCAGTTTATAAAGGGAGTGTATGGCCTTGTTTACTTGTTCACAATTATGAGACGAATTTATTAAGAAAACGAGTGTTTGGTAGAAAAAGAGCCTTATTCCGTTCAGTCAAAATTAATTGGAACAAATTCAAAATTTCAAATCGCCTTTTTAATTATTTTTTCTGCACGAAAATACACCAAAGGATTTTTTTTTTTTAGATAAATAAAAAATAATATTTCGATCCGAAAAAGCGAAATTTGTAGAAGCGCTTTTTGCGCGAATTTTGTATACGTGCACAGCAAAGTCACTCCACTGATGGTAAGTGGAATGGGGTCCAGTAGGGCGTAGACTGATGAGAGATGAGTACCCCTCGGCAGTTGACGCGATTATGTGGATTTTTTCTAAAAGAAGAAAGTGACTGCACTACACCCGATGGTGACTGGAGTGGGGTTCAATAGAATGTGGACTGATGAGAAATAATTATCCCTCGGCAATCGATAGAATTATGCCGGCCTGTTGGAATCGGGTGTACACAGGCTGATCCCGGAACGCGACACACTTACGTCGGCCACTATGGCGGGTTTTAACACCTTGTGTACGGTGACCGCTAACTGGGCGGATATAAAATATATCCTATCACCAGCAAATTTCTTCACATACTTTTGTGTGACTGTACATGAAATAGTGTTCTATCCCTTAGAAGATAAAATAACTTGCACAGTGTACACATCTGTATCTGTCAAAATGTAACATACTAGCAAACACGACGAGTGTAAATCAAACAAAACACTTACATCGGGCGTCAGTAATCCAATTAGATACGGCGTGATAATGCCTGATATCGTAGAGGTCCCGTTGATCATGGCGGTCAATGAGCCCGCGAAGTTAGGCGCCAAGTCCAGAGCGTTCACCTGGAACCAGAGAAAAAAAGTTATGCCGAGATTACAGACTTACGTGCGAGCGTTCACCTGGAACCAGAGAAATATATTTTTTGTTGGCATAATTTAACTTACGTGAAGTGTCTTTAAAATAAAATATCAAATAACGAGAGATAACTGTTCCTTACTAGTTGATAATTATTATAGAGCTAGGCTTCTGACGTTAATTTAAAAAAAAATGCAAGCATAATATATTTAAAGAATGGTTATGGTGGGATTGTTCATTTAACAATAAAAACAGACATAATTACTGATTGGCTCGTAAACAATATAATTTTACAGCGCAATAAAGTTTGAATAAAGCCGGGTCAGCCATCACAAATTACAAAGCAATGATGTAATACATTAGAACTTACCTTCATTCCACTATAAAAGCCTCCCATTAGAGCCATGGAGGCGATGAAATACGCAACCGCGGCGAATCGGTCGCAGCCGGCGTATGAAGCCAATATGATGCATATAGCCGGGCCAGTGGCGGCTGTCGACAATAAAGTCGTATATTTAACGATTCGATTTTTTTTTAAGTATCGGATTCCACAGTCAATACCGGGGGAACACATTTCACACACTCAACTCACTGCACTCACACATATTTCAACAAAATCATATACTCTTGGACAAGGGGTGTCTGATGAAGGAGGGACGAGAAGTTCAGACTCACTTATGCATAACGCCGGCAAGATTCGGCCATCGTATCAAATAGCAAGACCCCACCCTTTGCTAGCCACACATACATACATGAAGACAACACTGTTCAGCGACTCTTATTACTCATATCACAATAAAACAAAGGAAAAAATACATGGAGAAATCTGCGAATAAGATACTGGAATCCCGGGGCTTAGTGACTGCGGGGCTCTGGAGGAATGTTAGGATATCTGAGGAAGGAAGTGTGGGTAGGAGAAGGAACCCTCGTAGGATGGAAGGAGTGAAGGCCAGAAAATGTTTGCGAACCCTCATAGTCGTCAATGTGTATTGACAACCATAAGGTATACGCACTTAATTGTGTGCCTAGGACCGCGACAAATGTCTCCCACTGCGTGCATTCGGTGTAACGATAGGAGTTGGAATCAGTTAGGTCCATTGAACAAACGTGTTTATTGTAAATATGAATTCGTGTTTAGAATTTTTAAGTCTAAAATCGATGGGACGGAACACATATGGTGAAAAGTGATCTGGTTATCCGTCTGCCTCACGCTTTGGGATAAAGTAAGGATGCTTTTTTTGAGAATTAATTCAAGTTTATAAATATCCAGAAAATGAGCTAATTGATTCAAAAACAAATTGTAAATCGAGTCGATTTTACAGATATGAAAGTTTGAATTATTCGTATCCAGCGACCATATACCATATCCACATCAAAAAGCTATTCGATACCAATACATCGGTCACGTAATTTTGTATTCGATTCACAAATCATAATAATTTAAATGGGCAGATATCTAATTGTCCGGAGAGTGCATTAGCCGATTAATCGAAATGTAAAGCTGTTATGGAAATCTGATTTATGTTAACGTATAGGCTAAACCGCTGATGCAAAATAATTTATGAATGTTTACATACAGGATTGAAACCTTAATTTTAATTAATATCAAGCAATTTTTTTGGCTTTCACATGAATCTGTACTCAATTAAGAGTCTCATAGAAGTCAAGGAAGCTTTGTTTTCTCTTTTTTAGAAGAGTCGAGAGCATAAGTCGTTTATAAAAAGAGGTTAACTCACCAATAGTGGTATGAATAATCCGCCCAGTTTTAATACTGTGCCACTTCTTCTTAACACAAACGTCGCACACCCAGCCGAAGATGAAGGAACTAATCCACATGGCAAGGTAGGGGATGGCAGTGAGCGTTCCGGTCGTGGCGATGTTAAACTTGAGGACGTCCGTCATGTACTTAGGGAGATCAGTGACCATGGTGTAGTAGCCCCAGTCGTGGCCAACCTGAAATTAGATAGAGGTTTTATAATAAGCGAACTTATCACATCATTACCTACTGACAAGAAGTTGTAAAACCCGAAAGGAACAATGAAGCTTAGAGATTGTACTTCTCGATTGGGAATATATTGAACATTTGTTTGAACATTGCATGTAAGTGTAGTAATCGAAATTGATGTGGTCGCGATGCGTATCCGAATGTTATTTATTCACTTGATGTTTAGATTACTTTTATGAGTATTTAATCCAAGTTTGGCAAGAGCTTGTAATTGGTTGAACGCTTGAGAAGAGTTCAGGTCTCCCGCAAGAAGAATAGAGTCTCTTACCATGTCTAAGTGAGATACAAAAAGTTTCCGAAAGATTTCATCAAAATAAGACGAACAAAATATTACGGACTGCGTCGATGGCGTAGTTGTATGACATGCGTGGTGCGATAGCGCTCTGAGGTCCTCACTTCGAGGCCGGGTCGGGCAAAGTGATATTTGGTTTTTTCTGCTCAGTATCTGCCCGGAGTCTGGATTTTGTGCCCAGTATGGCGATAGGCTCGCCCCCTATCATATCATGGGACGGAATACACTTGGCGAAAAGTGGAGTGCCCCTGTGATGTTGTGTGTGTGTGGCGAGTGTTCCTGACACATGCAAAAATGTACTCAGTAATTTGTATTAAATTTTTATTCCATGTAAATACTAAATAATCTAGTTGAATGTAGTTTTTCGTAATTATACAGATATGTATGCTTAACAATCGACAGCACTTCAAGGGTGCTCGAAGGTTTAAGGAAAGGCAGTGTATTGACCTTCCGTTTCACTATATTAAAAAATGTTTCTGCAACTGCATACTATACTAATAACTGGTCTAAAGTAATTGGACACACCCAAAGTCATTACGGGTATATTTAAATACGACAATCAAAACTCATTCAGTCACATTTTATATGGTTAATAAAATGATAAATAGTTTGGTAAAAAATCATAATTTTATATTATTTTTTTTTCGCAGACAGACAACAAAACATTGTGTTAACCGGTGTAAGTGTGTTTTGCACACAAATTATGTATGTAAAATAAATCACATAGTAAGTAATAATGCTTAGAAATTGTATTAAATAACTTAAACACACCGCTCAGAAGGCTACGAGAATTTAAAACATTATTAGAGTCTGGAGAAACCAAAATTCCATAATCATATTTCTTTTTCACACACATGTTTAGTCGTAAGCAATCTATGTACTATTGGATTGTTTGATTTCATTATCATCAGCCTTTGGAAGTCTTCTTCTGAACATAGGCTTCCCTTAACGATAGGCATTACTTTAAATACTTTATATTAAAAAAAACAATCTGCTTCCAACCCCCCCATCCCCCCGACCACTCAAATCCTAACATTATTGATAACGTGTTACTTAAAAAAAACTGGTTCAACACACCTCCTTTCTTTCATTATTGAACTTAATTTATAAAAAAGGTAAAGAAATTAATTCTTACATAATAATTATAGCACGTAATACAGTTAATTATAATGTTACTTCTATCATGTTGTATAATTTTAATTACATACTTGTATTATCTTCCATTGAATACTCTAATCATCTTCAACAAAAGGCCATTCGATAAACGTTGGACGTCAATGGAAATCAAAGAAAACATTCAATTATTGAAATTATATTTGTGCCAATTTGTTCACTTATTTGCTTTGTGACGTTAATCCATTGATTTCTGAGGAACTGGCAGCTATTTGTTACTTTAGAAACTGTTACGTTAACTATTTTTTACGTTATTTACATCATAGTCTTTACGTAGATTCGATAATTAATACGAATTAGTAAAGCTACAAATGAAGTCATTACTAATAGTATAATTACAATAATGACATAAATGATAGGTTGTATAACTAAACCTCTAGACCGATTTTGATAAAATTTCCTAAGAGAAGATCTAAGCAAATTTTTAATATTTGTCACGAACCAAATTCCACACCACGACACGGAAGCTGTGATCAAAAGCAATAAATACAAAGACAGTATCAATATTTAACACGAAGACGCTTCCCTTTCATATCTATTAGAATAGATGGAATTATTCAATGTCAAAGTGGAATTAATAATGCAATAGATGTTCTAGCATCTCGTTACTATTGCAAATCTAGTATTTCGCAATATGCATAGGATGAGATAAAAACTGGCACCTTCAATTTGGATTTTCTGAAATATGATGAATAAAAATGTATAAAATTCAATATTCGCAGAATTTACTTTGTGAAGTTTTCTGGTTTAAGACATTGTTGGTTTTTCATACGGCTTCACCCACATAGGAGTATATCTCCGGGATTAAAGATAGCCTAATTAATACTAAGGAATAATGTAGTTTCCTGTTTATTAAAGAATTTTCAAAGACTTGCAAATAAAAACTACATTTATATAATATTAGAATAGTTTATAATAAAAATAATTCCGTGATTTCTTTCCTTTATATATCTAAAGTACTTATGACTCTTATAATCATCATCATCATCAGCCTATATCTTTGTCCACTGCTGGACATAGGCCTCCACCAATGTGCGCCATTTTACCCTGTCTTCGGCCTGTCGCATCCAGTTCTTACCAGCGACCTTTCGCAGATCGTCACTCCACCTAGCTGGAGGGCGTTCTACACTACGTTTACCGACTCTTATAATAAAGCTTATAATTTCATTATGATAACCGTTGTTACAGCAGTCACCGTTATCTATACTTACAGCTGCAAACAGCAACGCCCACACAGGCACCGATCTCACGATAGCCTTCCAAGGTACTGGGTCTCTCACACTTTGCTTATCAGCACTCGTTACCGTCTCATTTAGATACTTTAGCTCTTCGTCAGATATGTAGGGATGAGTGTTTGGCGTGCTGTAGCATAGAAGACTCTGAAATGTAATGCAATATTATTACTGAGGTTAATTGTAATTTTTGGGTAATGATCTGTAGGGTTAAATAAGAGTCGAGAGGTAAAAATAGGTATGAGAGAATTAAATGTATATTGCGATTTATGTAAGCGGCTATTTCCTATTATTACTAATAGAAGAATTAAGTCAAACAAGGCATGATATTGTCTTGTGTTATGACTTTAGAATATTCTTAGATTTAAATTATAATACAATTGTAAGTTGTCCATTTTCATCCTTTTATCCTTAAATATTTCCATGATACTTCGTAACTTATGAAATGAATCATAGCAAAAATGCAATTCCGATTTATACCGATCGTCAATAACGCAGTTTCTAATATAGCAAATACTTGGATTTACAGCTGAAATGAATTCTCGCGACAGATTCTCTCAAGCTGTCGCAAGTCTGAAATACAAGCCAAATATTGGTTTTCGCCGGCGAAATATCAGCTGTACCAAACGTTCTTTACAAATAAAGTTCAGTTTACGTAACTGATTGGTTTGCTAGGTATATATGACAGAGCCACCGGGTAGGTAACAGTGTAATGTCTATTTTAAACATTAAGCAATATTGTTCTTCTGATTTTAATGCTACCTATGCCCAGTGTCCTAAATCTAATGATACTTAACAACTCATATAACAGAGGTTTTAGCGAAGTATCATGCAACACTTTGTAAACAAAACCATTAGACAGCACTTTACCAGACAAGTTCCACTCATTCATTAGAAAATAAACTTTACTCACCCAGAAGATAAACCACAAAATGCCAAAGCAGCCGAAGAAGTAGAACACATTGGCCCAGTCGCCGTCACCGGCCATGAGGAACCCAGACATGAAGGAACCGAAGATGTTACCGATCTGGGCTCCCCCAAATACAAGGGCGCCTTGCCGCGACCGCTCGTGTGGTGGCACCCATCGGGCTAACACTATCATTAGAGCTGGCATTGTTGGACCCTGGAAGGAAATCGTTATTTTAAACACTACAAACAAAAACGTAGTTGAAAATTTTACACGTAAAGCTATAATCAGATCTAATTATTGGCAGTGAATATCACAAATTGGCTTTAGAAAGAGATAATCAGTAAACTTTGGCTTCTTTCATTGTCTGTCACTCACACCTATATGTCGTTTTTGATTTTCTGATTCTCTCAGTAGACAGTCGTTTTTTCTATTCGACGCCAGTTCAGTGAAATTCGCCAAAAGCATTGTGCAAGCAATTTCTGATTTGTTTGTATTAGGATATTTTATATTAGATGACATAACATCTATCCCATGATGACAACCGCAACGCATTGCGAATGAGCTCTTCATATCTATAAAAGTTCTGTATATTCACTATCCAGTGATCGAGCAACTATCAAGCGAGCTGATCATTTAAATTTATAAACCGGTGAAAAAAATCAAAACCCTTCGTATACGCTCTACTGAAGGTCCAAAAATTTTTTAAGCTGGTAAACATGGTAAATGTTACCCAAATGGATGCTAAGCCGATTAAGTCCCCGTGCAAACCTTGTTAACATTATTTTATACAGTTGTACAATATTCAGATCCTCTAGCAAAAATATCAGGTAAATATTATATGAACAAGATTGTCGTAATGCTCAAACGAAACATTTATTCGACCAAATATTGTACTATACGTTTCATTCAATGAAATATCCGCGATTATTTTGGTATTATTATAATTATACGCTTTCCTTTCACACTAGCACCGTGGTTCAGATTCTTCTGGTATTGAGGATGTTTCTTTAATGCCTTTGTAGGCAAACGAAGTACGCCTGATGGTAAGCAGCATCCGCTGCCTATGGACTAAGGTAATGCCAGATGAAGATCACTAGACATGAGGTGACATAATTGTTCGTGTAACTTTACTGTATATTTAATCGACTGCAGGTAACTATAATTGAAAAACTACAAAAGGAGTCACACATCCTTGTTAAACTTGAGGAAATAAAAAAAGTATTGGTTATTGATTTTAACGTAGTTTCTAAACAAGTGTCGGAAAACAATATCTAACAGCAAGAGTACATTGTGTTATTTAGAAGGTATTTTACAAGATATATTAGTGGATTCCCCTGACTGCAGGGCCCTGGAGAAAGAATGGAAGCAGATAGAAAGAAAGGAAATGTAGAGGGATGGAGAAGGAACTATTTAAGGAGGGACAAAGAGGGCCGCGACAAATGACCCCCCATGCATGGGCGTGCATTTGGTGTGAGGGCCAAGCGCACAAGAATTGCCTCGTTGGGGGAGCCGACAGACGTTGTCTTCCCACAAACCGTCTTTTACTTAGACCGCATTTAAAAAGACATCAATAAAATATAGACAACTCTGAAGTATCGTAAGACAAACCGATAGGTATATTGGGCCCAATATTAACATAATGTCCAATCCACAACTAACACAAAATCTCATTGAAACATTTGAAATAATTACGGAGGTTCTCTGTACGAACATTGTTACAGGAGCCTTTTCTACAGGGTTTGACATTGAGTTATTAAATGAATCCACATACTCGTCTTTGCCTCTGCTAACATTGTGCCAAAAATCATCCATGAATGACGGATTTTTTTTACCAAATATCCCGATTTTAATTTTGAGAATTTTTGATGATTTATCATTTAGTGCATATTAGTGCAATTATAGCGTGTGCATGAGTCGATTTGTATAACTGAAAGTGCGATTTTGTGGCTGCGGCGAATTCTCTTAGAATATTAGTAGTAGTAGTATTAGGGCGCGTAAAATAAAAATTACTTTTTATTGATATTTATTTTGTTCGAAATTTACACTTTTTTATTTTACATCTACGGTACGAGCTTTCGAGCTACTTATTGTAAAGTGTTATTTCAAGAAGATAAGTATGTGGTTTCGTTTAGTAACACAATGTCGAAATGACCCTGTATATCAAGATATATGTTTTAAAACGTGCGAATGGTACAAAAATTTTATATGCCTCCGACCTTATGCTAATCGGCACTCATATTTTTCCGAGTTTATTGGAATTGGGGATTTCCCTCGTGTGTCGGCGCGTAGGATTCCCGAGACTTACACGTGTTATATACTGCGACTCAAGTAGCATAATAAAGTGAATCTAATTTATTTAATTGACGTATTTTAATGCAACTTTTAAAGCATAATATTGTGACAATTGGATAGTTGATTTATTTTAATATATTCATAAAAAATGACATCTAAAATCAGCTGTCGAATAACAAAAATAGGAAACTGTGATGTCACTAATTGTCACCGGCCACAACGTATCGTACGTGAGAAAGAGATAGCACGATCACATCACTACCACCACCACCACATTGCTCACACATTTTTTTTTTTGTTTTTTCCTGTTACATAATAAATAATATATAATAAAACATAGGAAAGTACCACATTATACTCCGTACAGAATTTATGAATTAAAAAAGCTGATATAATATTTGATAGTCACTGCGAAACTAGTTTTATTTCGCCATAAATAGGTATTCCAATATTTTTGGCATCTCCCCTTATCAGCCTAACTTAAGACAATTCGTTTGAGGAATCCAGAAAGATAATTTCAATACCTAAGAATTCAGTTTAGGACATCCCATCCATGATGCATTGGGACCTAAATAGAAAATACGGATGAAAATCAAGGGTGTTTGGACCTCCGCTCAGTGTACGTAGAGACCCTAGTAAAATATCTCCGAAATACACGTCATGCATCGTTTATTGTAAATTTATTTGCATAACTGTCTACTATCTTTGAGAATCAAAAAAACTGACATCTTACAGACAAGGTCATGAGCAGTGTTTTGTATCAAAATTCTATTCTCATTTGTTTAAAAATCGTGGAGGAATTTAATTAAACGTTAGGTTTATTTCGTGACATGTGACTACGAAATTTATATGCAAATTGATTACATTATTCTAACGTATCCGGTTGACATTTGACATTTTAAATGTGCTGCAAGTTTTTAGCGCAAGAAAATATTATTGTTATTGTTTAGAATCGTAGTACTACAATATTTTGATAGCTTAGTGGGAAGGACGGACTACCAACGAAGTTTTAGACCCACTTTAGAGGTATCTTACTTTTCGAAGTAATATGTATTAACGATCGGTCTCTTTAACAGTAAAAAAAACATCGTTCCAGCACCTACATATCTAAAATCCATAAAAATTTTGTGAGTATGAATGTGAAGTTTGCCAACCCGCACTAGGCTATGCTTGATTAAGCCCTAAACCCTCTTAGAAGTAGAGGAAGCCTGTGCTTAGCAGTAGAACGCTGTAATATAGAGATGGCAGTATAATCACAACATAGTTCCAATTGATACTCCTAACAAATAAACACGGCCTTTATAAATGAATATAAAGAGAACATAACAATATAAGGAAACTGATATGATAGTTACAATAATATACAAATATCATCACTACAATCCAGTTACATCCGAATCTATATGCCCTTCACATTTCTCAGGCTTATTTCTGTAAGCACTAAGCCTTGAGTCGTGAGAGGAAGATAAGCTCAGCATTTTAATTATAGCTGCCGTAAACTAAACCAAAATATTGTCACAGTTGATGAATTTGCTTTGGTGTAACTTAATTATGTGAACTAGTGGTGAAAGTTGAAATTTCCCGAAAGGAAACCCAACACATATAGGTGCTGATATGCATAAATGCTGTCTGCAAACCGTTGTAATAATTATTATAATAATAATAATATCAGCCCTGTGTTATATACTTGCCCACTGCTGAGCACGGGCCTCCTCTACTATTAAGAGGGATTAGGCCTTAGCCCACCAAGCTGGCCTAGTGCGGGTTGGTAGACTTCACACACCTTCGAAATTCCTATAGAGAACTTCTCAGATGTGCAGGTTTCCTCACGATGTTTTCCTTCACCGTTAAAGCGAACAATAAATTCACAAAGAATACACACATGGTTTTAGAAAAGTCAGAGGTGTGTGCCCTTGAGATTTGAACCTGCGGACATTCGTCTTGGCAGTCCGTTCCGCACCCAACTAGGCTATCGCCGATAATTTTCCCCGTAAAAATGTTTGATACATTTTTAATAGATAGCGTCAGTAGAGTCAAACGATGCCACGGAGCACTACAATAATTTGCGGCTTTCCAGGCGGGTGAAGCCGAGATTAATACCTATTAAAATAATATTTTAACTTTCCGTCAGGTTTGTAGTACCTTTCGTCCTCGTTGTATCAGGAAAAACCAATAATAATTTTAAAACATTGCTCATTTTCAACGGCAAAGACACAGTCTCAGCGTGACCTTACAATCCGGTTAGAGATAAGATATAAGATTTTGAAATGTGAATGCTATTGATAAATTTTGATTATCCGTGTTTGTCATTCTTATAATCTCCCGTGATATTTTCTGTAAGAAAACCTGAAGTTATAAGCCAATTTGGTAGTAGGGATGAGTGTCAAATAATAGAAAAGAGATTAAATATTTGCATGTGACGTCAACGGGCATTATGATGCGTGCAAATAATGGGATGGACCGATATACAACAACACATCCACTATTGCACGTAAAGCAATATTTGAAATTTGAATTACTATAGGTACTAACAAATAGGTACTAATATATACATACATGTATACATATATACATGCGGTCTTCAAATCGTTCTAATGATAATAATAGTTAACAAAAGGGAAGCCGACAGTAATCGGGTTACGTGGAGCCTTCTCCATTGTAATCTACTCTTATAAAATAAGGTTGATATTGTAAGTTGGTTTGTGGTAGTAATTGAAATTATTGAACTGTTTTTTTACTAATTGAAAGCTACGCTGAGGAACATAGATATGTTTTGTTTTTATTTTAATTGTATTCAGAAAAGTTTGATCCAGTCAATCTTGTAAATTACTAATATTTAAGACGAAAGTTTTGTTTTTAATTATTATGCAAGAGTTTTTTGTATCATGAATATTTACGTGCATTGTTACCATATAAAAAATAATTAGTTCCATTATGATAAAAAAATAACAATCAATTTTCACATGGTAAATGTAAAGAAAATAAAAAGAAATACAGTGTATAATATTAAAATTGTTTAGGATTAACTTGTTATTTTTATATTTTATATTCAAACTAAGAAATTTATTGTTAAAAATTTTAATATTCATAATTCGTATCTCAGTTGTACTTTTGTGATATGATCGAGTCATATTTTAAACTTAAAATAATAAAAAGGTCACAATTTTTAAATATGTAAGTAAATGAAGCAACACTCATAATTTATAGGCATTAACACCATATTATCCTGCGAAGTGTTGAATTGTTTCCTTTCTATATAAAAATCCAATATCTAATGACTTTTTTTTCGACATCTCGCATATGAGCATATCAACACTCGCATAACCGAGTAAATGAGATAAATATGAGTTGTAAATAAAAATTGTAACTAAAAACCACCTCACGCTGCTGTGATAACTGAAAGAAAGAGCGAAAAAATGTATTCCAAATTCAAACCTGCACTATTCATTAAGAAATTTTAAAAAGAGAATGCAATGCGATCATTGCAAGTCAAACGTAAAGCTATTTTTATTTTGTTTAAGGCGTTTTTATTGAACCGGAAAGTTATTTATTTTATTATTAATTTATTCGGAAAATAAAATGAATTAAATTAATGTTTCATTTTAAAATTTGTTCTCACATTTATTATTAACGAAAATAACAGCTGTAGCTAACTTTTGTTAAGATAATGCCTTTAGTAATACCTACATGGTACTAATTTATTCATGGCTCGTTTGGAGGAATCAAAGTGAATTTTCTTAGATAAAATTATGTAAACTGAAGTACAATTTTGAATAACAATAAATTATGTGTCTTAAGTCTATTCGAAATATTGGTCTCAGATTTCTCGTTCATTATTTCATAATATATAATTTTCAAACAACATTACTCCCAAAAAAAGAAATTATCGTTGCGTCATTAGCAAGATTAGTAAAAATAGTGTAAATACTAACCTCACCCATCCCCTGCAAAACCCGAAGTATAAACAGCCATGTTGCCCCACCAGCCTTCACTACAACGGGGGTGAGTAGAGTAAATATGGCAGTACTGAGAAGCCCGATACCCAATGTCCATTTACCCCCATATCTCTCCGCCAAGTATCCTCCAGGGACGTGGGTAATCGCATACCCGTAGTAGAAGCCGCTGAGAATGAGCCCCTGAGTGGATTCCGACCAATCGAAGATGGCGTACTGAAATAAAATGTGATTGTTAGCTCGTTAGTATTGGAAGATTTGAGTTCTATTTTCAAATAGGAGTCTTGGAGTTGATTGTAATGTTTCATGTAATAGAAATCTGTGACAAAAAGTTATCAAATTTTGTCATACAACCTATTTAGATTATTTTACTGGGAACTTTTATTTTACCCGTCAAGGAGTATTTTAGAATAATATATCACCTCGCAAATGTTCGAGTTAGACAATTTGCTGTCTAATTCATACTGGTAGGATATATTTTATATCTGCCCGAATAGTAACAACAGTACATCGTGTTAAAATCCATCATACTGGCAAACGTAAGTGTGTCGCGTTTCGGGATCAGCCTGTGTATATCCGGTTCAAACTGGCCGGCATAATTATGTCGACTACCGAGAGTTAATCATTTACCGTCAGTCGACATTCTATTGGACTCCACTCCACTTACCATCATGTGAAGAGGGGTTCACTTTGCCGCGCATGAATAAAAAAATTGCAACATGAATATAAATATCTTAATTGAGAATACTGGTGCCACTGTCTTGAAGAAATTTATTGTGATGCAGCTTTACTAATTCGCAGAAGACTGTCATTTAAAGTTATAAAATAATCGTACTATTCGAGACAGTCTGTTTATGCTACAGAAAAATATGCTAATTTGTCAATATCATCAGGTAACTCATAATTTCTGCTATAAAACCAAAAGACTGTACCTCTGTTGCTGACGTCCAGTGGCAACAATGACCACAAAAATCAGCATCTCATTCGCAAGCTATAAACCTATTTACATTAGATGAGTGTTAATTTTGGCCTTGCACAATCATAATGATTTCTTATGTTTACGCAATTATTAGATATTGAAATAAAACTATTTTTCGGATTCTATCGCGATTTTTTATATTATATTTTTTGCCAATGTCTAGAAGACTTTGCAGCCTTCATGACCACGAGGCGGGCATATTTATTTATTTATTTATCAAATTTACGAAAAATACAATTTCCTTATGAACTAAGACAAATAACTCTTAGGTGGTAACATACTAATAATATAAAATTGAGATCATAAGACAAAAACTATACCTCGGTCCCTACACTAGGCACAGCCTGTATCATAGGCGACCGATTTACCTACCGCGTTACACATTATGATAAAATAAAGTGCGGAACATCAATGCAAGGTTTTATAAATTTAGGTCTGAGTGTTTGGGTGTATAATAGGGTAGTTGAATGAGGATACACGTATTGTTGTGTCTGTGTGCCATCATCATGCCAATGTTTACATAATTATTTCTAATTCCACTTACCGGCCTCGTACTAATAGTGGCATTGGCCAGGATCTCGCTTTCATCAGGACAAGCATTGGGATCGTAGTGTGACTCCTCGCTTTTGGTGTTGTTGACCATCTGAGTGACGGCGAGGTTCAAGCAGACCCTCATGGTGTAAGCATTGCAGACGGCCAGCAGTCCCATGATGCCCAGGACATACCGCTGAGGAATTAGGAACACTGGAGAAGAGGATCATGTGTAGTTATGGGGAATATTAGTATTAAATATAGTGTGGGTTTCTTTCTCGAGAAAATTATAATATTTTTTTTTATTTCACGGGGAAATATAGGTTGGGCTCGATGAACTAAAAGCTATATAATAATGACATTAACCTACTGCTGGACTCGGGCCTCTATAATTGAGAGGATAAGGCCTTGTTTAGAGAAAATTTCAGTAGAATGTGTTATGCGCGGTTTTTGTTTCTGCGCCCTCTATTCAAAATTATTTTAAAAAATTCCAATAATTCGGTATCAAAAAGCATGAATAAAAAGAAGCTCATTTGTTAATAGATGACATTTTCTATCTGTGTGCAAAATTTCATCAAAATCCGTTCAGCAGTTTCAAACTACCGCAATTTTAATTTTAGTAATATTATGACAAATTCATGAACAACTCTGGCAATGACGTTTTTTAAGTATAAATATTTGTTTTGTGAAGGATTACTCTTTAATTTAAATATTTTAAGGTAAAATGTTGCAGTTATTTAGGGATCTATATGCTGTTGTCTTTAAGTTTACTGCTCATGACGAGCTACGAGAAAACAGGACTTCAATTAAAATGTATATAATATTAATTTTAATGCTGGTTTACTTAATTTATTTTTAACACAATATAAGTACCTATAATCTCAAACAGATAATTACTTGACAAATAATTAGGTTGATTTGCATTACGAAAACGTTTTATTATATAAATTAATAAAAAATAATCCTTGGTATATTTACACGAATGCGTTATCCGCCGGTAATTATTTATATATACCAGAACAATAATAAAATGCAAACATCTTAAAACCCGTAAAACTTGATATCAAATTATTATTGTAGGCCAATATTATATAACGATTCAAGTATTAAATCAGGTGACAAAACACGGTCAATGATCTTATCTTAAGATATATATACTAAACCGGTCATTATGATCGAAATCTTTGATTTTTAACTCAAATTACGCACTATAGAGTCGAAAATTGAATTTTAAACTTGTTAATTTTCACTTCAAAATATTTTGACAATTACGACTTTACTTGTTCGGAATACGTGAAGTAAATAAGTATTAATATATTTAAATGTTTGTTGATAATAGTATCGAAATATAGAAAACCGGTTTATATCAATTGTAAATTATTTACTTTTGTATTTAATTGTGTTAGAATTAAAACTATGATAATAAGTCTACGTGACCTTATTTGAACAAACTCGTTTAGAAAATTATACTCTTTTTTCATTTTATTATTTACTAGTTGACCCGACAGACGTTGTACCGTCTTAACTATGACTGTGCAGCGCGCATTCTGTCAATCGCTGAAAATTATATCAAACAATTTACAGTTATATAAAATTAATACTTTCGTTAAGTTTTCTTCAATTTTCTAATTTTCCGCGCAATTTTTTTGTTTTTTTTTTCTTTCATAAGAATCTTCTCCAGACAATAACAAACACAACAAACAAAACAATGAAATCGGTCCAGCCGTTCACGCGCATGTCGCAATGGCGAAGAGTGACATTCTTCGAAAGGGAACCCAACATAATATAGGTACTAATGCATTAATGCGGTCTGCAAATCGGTCTAATCATAATTAAATTCTCCATAAAGGGAAACCGGCAGAAATCGGTTTATATGGACCCTTTGTCACTCTATCTCTATTTTCTTAGCAATTTTTATTTATTTATATAAAAATGAATCTCTTTTTCCCTTAGTCACGCCATAACTTGAGAACGACTTAACCATTTCCATTATTATTTTTAAGTTTTCTAATACTTTATAAGGGATAGTCTTAGGGAATTGTCTTAGGGAAAGAAAAATTCAGGAAATTCGTTAAACTTCAGAAACTTAATGACTATTTTAACTTCACATGTTAAATCAATGTAAATTCAGCATCAAATTAGGCGAGTGACTTGCTTTCTAGTCACTTTATAAATAAATTATGATAAAAATATCACTACCAAAACGTAAAAAATAAGGTAATAAAATCAATAAATTAATTGATGCCTCTAACTAACTCCTTCAAGCTTAGCTCGAACAGGCCGACATAATTATGACAACTGGCAATAATCATCTCTCGACAACCCTATCTTGACGCCACTAATTACAATCAATTTTCGTGGAGTCACATTCCAGTTTCCAGTGCCTGTATTTAAAAAAAAAACTATACTCACGCCTTGATATCGCTTTTCGCCACCGTGGTATCATTGTGACGTCTGTCTGTTAACTACTTAATAACCTGCAAACAAAGAACGCATTATGAATAAATAACATGCTATTACTTTTAGTATGACTTTTTGGTGTCGCAGTTTAGCAGTGTTTGAAGTAGTAATAATAATATAGCTTTAATTATTCCATACTTAGGTAAATAAACATGCAATAATTGACTTAAATCTTTTATAGTTATTTTTGGATGGACCCTTTGGATAAAAGTATTGTAGTCGTACACTATAATTATTAGTAAATGTTTCTTTGTGAATTATCGCTTGCTTCAATGGTAAAGGAAAATATCGTGAGGTAGCCTGTATATATGAGAAGTTCTGCATAAGAATTTAGATATGTGAAGTATTCTAAAACTGATTTTTCAGTTTAATCGCGATATTATTATATTTTTTTCTCGACATTGCGAAGTCTACAGCCTTCATGGTCACAGAGTGGACTGATGTATAGGTCGCCAAAAAAGCCAACGTTACAATATCTACCATGTGTGTAACCATGCGTATGAACGGTTTTGGAATAAAATGTATAGTGTATTGTCATTCGAGAGAATGTATTTAATGTATTCAATATACCAAGAATGGCGAACCTTTAGTGATTAACGAGCCATTATTAACACAGGGTCTTTTGACTTTGCGTTACTAAATAAAACAACATACTCGTCTTCACCTTTGCTGTTATTATGTCAAAAATCATCCATTAATAACGAATATTTTCACCAAAAATACTGGTTTTAGTTTTCTGATTTTTTGATCATTTTATAGTTTAATGCGAATATGGCGTGTGCGTGAGTGTATTTCTGACTGAAAGTGTAACGTTGCCGCTGGCGCGAATTATCTTAGAGTAGTATAGGCATTAGGGCGTGTAAAATTAAAATTACTTTTTATTAATATTTATTTTGTTCGAAACTTACACTTTTTTTATTTACTCAAGTAACTTATTATAATGTGTTATTTCCAAGTAGATAAGTATTTGGTTTAATTTATTAATGCAATGTTAAAATGACCCTGAATAAAAAATGCATGTAGCGTGCCGTGCAGGACCGCTTTTATCTATCCAAGTACCTTTTAGCGATTTTTTATGACCCAACTATTTTGCTTAGCATATTATTCGCGTGTCAGAATTATTCTGGCACATGCCACCTCTGGCACGCATACCATTCGCCATCCCTGCAATATCACTTATCACACATTATCTCGAGAGTTAGTTAAATAGATATACACAATTGCGCAAATTCTTTGTATCTAATGCTGATAATATAAGTGGATGTTTTATTGTTCGTTTTCAAATCATGTTTTATTAAACATTAGCTTTTTTAAAAAGTTATTCCTGTCCTACCGTTTGAGCAGAACGCCCGTCATTGTTAAAAGATGGATTCGCTCCCGTACACGGGACGCCCTGACCTTAATTCGATCCTTAAATTTTTTTCATAGCTATCATATACTATATCTCGCTTTTAAGCGGTAAGATTTACCGACCGACCGAAGAACCGCCTATTGCTGCACATTTTTATGATTTAATAATTGGCCCCCGCTGACCACGAAGGCTGCAAAGTCTTCGAAACGTCGGGAGAAAACTATTAAAACCGCGATAAAGTCCGAAAAATAGTTTAATTTTCATGTCTACCATTCGCATAAACATAAGAAATCATCATATAATAATTGGATTATTTTTTCTGTATTTGGTGAATGTGTTTTATTCATTCATATCTCAATTCTCCATAGTTACTTTTTATCTACGACGTACTAACTGAAACGAAGTCGTGGGAATACACTAGTCACATATGAGATCCGTATTTACATCAATATTCTATGATTGCGTAAATTCTAAAACGTCAACATTAGTCCGGAGGTCGACACCTTTCTACGAACACTAAGAATGGTAACAAAAATTTGAAGGATATCTTTAATATACACTGTATTCTACGTTTTATAGCTAATAAATACAATTCATAGGTCAAAAACTATTGTTAATCAATCAAATTTTGCAATTCGGTTTGCCGATTGCTTTGATTATAATTTTATGATATGCTATTGGACATGTTATGTTTATTATAATTATTGATATGTGTTTTATTTCTTTACGTATGTTTTATATTTGTCTTGACTGCCTCGGTGGCGTAGTTGTATTGCACGCGCGGTGTGGCAACGCTCTGAGGTCCTGGGTTCGCATTCCGGGTCGGGCGAAGTGATTTTTGGATTTTTCTGCTCAGTATCAGCACGGTGTTTGGTATTTGTGCCCGATAAGGCGATAGGCCCACTATCACATCGTGAGAGCACACTTGGCGACAAGTGGGTACCCTGGTTGCGTTACGTTGTGTATTGTGTTTTATATTTTCAAAATCTTTCCTATTCCACGTAAAAAACCCTACTCCTCAAATATAGGTATTATGAGATGACAAAATACAAAAAATATGCTTTTAAGGCCTGGTTCACAAATTTAAGTTAATTTTGTCAATTATAAAAAACATAATGTAAAAACCGTTTTATTATTATTTATTAAGGAAAATAGATTAGAGTGTGACTTTTGTGTATGGTCACCTTATACATTTATGTGACAATTAGTTTACTCAGAAGTTATAAAACAGGCACTAAGTTAACCCAAATAAATGGTACTGAATTGAGTACTATGTAGAATCCACATAGCGGCCTTTATTTTTTGTTTTACGCGGGGAAAAAACGCCTTATCGCTACCACTACTTGAGTGTAATGCTTATGTTGGCTTCACCGGTCTTACGACCCAATGTTGACACTCGGGAGTACAGCATCATCCGAGCGAGCGTTGGACCGAGTCCCTAACCCTTGTATACCCTACACCGGCATACCAAACAAAATCTGCGGTGGCCTTTGGCGCATACGGGACGGCCCCGGGGTATTTTGTTGCACTAAGATAGCTGCTCAGAACCGTCTCTGATCGACATAGCGGCCTGACACGTTAGCTTGCACAATGTGAAACAAGCCTTAAGTTTCATATCTTAGGTAAATAAAAATCAATTGAGATCTTTAAGTGCATAACTTGAGAACCGCTTGACCGATTTGGCTCGATGTCTTCGTAATGGTAAGGACGAATTTTCTATAAAAAAAAAATTTTTTCCCGTACACGATCCACTTCGAAACCTAAGAGATTTTAATAAAATTTGGTGACAAATTCGTTCCAGTTTAAAAGTTTAGTTTGTTACTCATAGATGGCGCTGTTTTCAAGATCTAAGAAGATGAAAGGCAGTTTACATACAATGTGGTCTACGTAGAATTAGGTCTGTAGCAGGACAAAATATACCTATCTATTTCTTATGTTTACGCGAATGTTAGACATTAAAATTAAACTATTGATCGGATTTTATCGCTGTTTTAATATTTTACTTTTTCTCCCGACGTTTCGAAGACTTTGCAGCCTTCTTGGTAAAGGGTCCAAGATATAAAAAACAAAATTGCTTAAATTTTTATTATGTAGATTGTTATAGAAACAATGAAAATCCTAACTTGTCTGCGGGGATTTTTTGATTTTCCTTATAAACTTTTTGGTGTACAACTCAAGGCTTTTTGGCACGAAGTCATACAAATTATATTTATCAGTGCATAATTATTATCATAGGAGGAAAATAGTTAACCTATTTGAATTCAAAAACAAAAAACTGGTTTTTATATAGTATAATATCAGATAATAGGTATAACCAAACATTAAAAGTGGATAACAGATGTGAATTTCGGAATATAAAACGGCTTCACGCGCGTGATAAGCCTTTAATTTGTTTTTATTGCTTTGAATGTAGAGACGAGCTTGCCGTTCGCCTGATGGTAAGCATTACGACCGCCCATAAACAGTAGAAACACTATCCAACACCTTGAATTACAAAGTATTGTTTGGTATTCCACGGCGCTCGCCATCCTGAGTAATAAGATGTTATCTCATTATATCCAGTAGTTACACTGGCTACAATGTCTTTCAAACCGGAACACAACAGTGATTACATACTGCCCTTTGCGGCAGAAATAGACATTGCGATGGTACCTACCAGACTGACTCTCACATATGAGAGACCTACCACCAGTAAAATGATACAAATGTCCCCAAATTTACAACGGCAACGCTATCCATTACTAAAACTAGATTTATAAGTTCCATTATTTCCTATAGGAACAAGTTACCGAGATAAAAATTAAATATTAATCCAGGACGTGGTTTAGCCGTGCGCCAAATGTGATCGAAATATTTTTAGTGTTAATTTCGAACTTACAAATATCCAAACGTTATCACTAACTTTCGCATTTATAAAATTAATAAGAAGTAAGTTATGATAAGAAGTAAAATATAATAAACCTAAAAACATCGCCTAAAAATTACTCTCTAGACATAAGTATTAAGCTATGACTAAGAACTTCAATAGTCTAAGTCCACAATAATCAAAAATATCAAATTTTTATTATACCAGTTTGTAGCCATCTCTTAAGAATTCAATTTTTTAGCAAATCATTTCACAAATATTACGATACGTTGTTCGCTACCTTTGAAGAATTGAATACAACCCGATAAACGTTTCCTTATTAAATTCTATTAATGCAAAAACATACTATGATTTTGTTTAGTTATTTTATCATACTTTTTATATGTTAGGTGATATTTTAAAATTTAAGCAAAGGCTTTTCTTTATATTACTTCATTCTTCATAAAATTAAAGGGGCCATCAATAGTCCCGTTACCTTATTGATAATTGATAAAATATGAAAAAAATATATAAGACTCTAATTATTCCGAACTGAAGAAGGTCGTGTATTAAAATTGTAAATAAAAAATTACAATTGCAATTAGCATAATCTATCCCAACGTATATCACTTAGCACAATTTACATCTATCTAATCTAGTTACAAATACTGGTCTCTTCAAACAGATAACATCCTGTTCAAACCAAATATATTTTAATATGTAAAATTATCATTTGACATATTAAAGCCTATTTGTAATCAACAAGGAAAACTTCGAACAAATTTGGGTACCTACCTCCTGGTAAACTCATTGTGAAGTTAATTTCGATTTTAATCTCAAAATTTTTGTATTTTGATATAATTTGTACTTACTTACATATATAAATTATATAATAATAATATCAGCCCTGTATTATAAAGGGTCATTTTGACATTGCGTTACTTAATGAAACCACATACTCGTCTTCACCTTTGCTGACATTGTGCAAAAAATCAGAATACTAAAACCAGGATTTTTCGTGAAAACATTAGTTATTAACTAATATTTTCACGAAATATCCTGCTTTTAGTTTTCTGATTTTTTCATAATTTTGTAGTTTAATGCGGATATTGCGTGTCCGTGGGTATATTTCTGACTGAAAGTATGATGTTTCCACTGCAATTATCTTAGAGTTGTAGTAGTGGCTTTGGGGCGCGTAAAATTAAAATTATTTTATATTAATATTCATTTTGTTCGAAACTTCCACTTTTTTATATTACATCTACGGCTCAAGTAACTTATTGTAAAGTGTTATTTTCAAGTAGATAAGTATGTGGTTTCATAAAGTAACGCGATGTCAAAATGACACTGTATACTGTCCCTCTGCTGGGCACGGGCCTCCTCCCTGTCTGTAGTAACTGACAGGGATTTCCTTACATAGGATATATATTATATATACTATAAAAATGAAGTCTTGCTGCTGTGCTTGTAGGTCAGGGGCCTTATTCTCTATCCCGCACGTTATTTTAACAGTGCGTAACAAACAAGTAACACAACGCATCATGTTTAGGACTATAGAAATTTAGCTTACAGAATACCATTCCACACACATTTCTCGAAGATAACATGACACGGCCGCGTTACGCGTTTACACTGTCATACAGAATAAGGGCCCTGAACGCGATAAACTCAAAAACTGTCGATCGGATGATTTTTCCCGTTTTTAGCAATAGGTAGAGTGGTTCAATAGGAAGGTTTATGTGTATAATTAGTTAATATTTCGTGTAAATTGGGTGAAATATTATTGTTGATGATGTAAAAATCAAGCCAATTGGTAGCTATCAATAAAAGCGCTGCCTACTCCCTTTTATATATAACAAACATAGATCCTAAAATTGTTGTAACCCAAAATACGAGATTTTCAGATATATCCTGACTAATAAATACAAAATCTTGCTATGTTTTAGTAAAATATGGAACTAATTACTTGTACTAAGAAAGTTAACTTTAAAATGACAAAACAAAAATGGCGCCTTCAAAGCAGGTTTTTTACTTTCCTGGTCAGGCTATACATGTGCAAAACAAGTCAAATTTACAACACAGTTTTCCATTTATAATGTTCTTAAGCGTGATATTAATATCATAATCTAGCATTATTTTTCCATAGTAGGTTTCTTATTTCCCTGGTCAGGGTATCAAACAGTCAAATACCAAACACACGTCACCATTAACGACATCAAAAAGAAATTACAAATTTAATAGTTACAATTAGCCTTCCTATAGTTAGTCAGTTATTTGCATACAAATAGTTATCAGTCACGTTCAGTTTTCACCGTTTATTTATAAACCTAATGTATCTTCGTCCACGTAACAATGGAATAATAGCATCCATAATAATACACTATAAACGAACATTTCCATACATCCATATTTTGTAATGTTTATTGCATTTTTAATAGCATGTTTGTATATATATTATTCTATTAATTATGATAGAACTGATAAATATAAGGTAGAACATTATGCACGTAACATAGGGCAGTATGTGTGTGATATCTCTGCCTACTTTAGAAAAAGTTTTATGAATGTTTTCATGTGGATAAAATGTGTAAATTATTTACGTCACTGCTAGGCATGGGCCTCCTCTACTACTTAGAGGGATTAGGCTTTAGTCCACCACGCTGGCCTAGTACAGATCGGTAGACTTCACACACCATCGAAATTCCTATAGAGAACTTCTCACGTATCCAGGTTACCTCACGATATTTTCCTTCCCCGTTAAAGCAAACGATAATTCACAAAGAATACACACATAATTATAGAACAGTCAAAGGTGTGTGCCCTTTTTTGAACATGCAGACTTTCATCTAGGCTGTCCGTTCCATAACCAACTAGGCTATCTCTTGACCATTTCTAATAATGACTTTAATGTTTCTTAAGCCGAACCCATTGGTGAACATTGCTTGCCGGTAGGAATAGAGATCATGGTATCTAGACGCATGCTCACATATGAGAGTTCTAGAATTTTATAAATGTTAATATATATTCTCTATAGCCAGTGAGTTTATTTCACATTTTCTAATGTAATTCCGCGCAAAGTAATGAGCTAGCAGCTTGTGAAACACTGGTGTGCATTATATATTAACGAAATATCGACACATTGATAGGTGCCCATTAAAAATTATTATGCCGGACACTTATCTGAATTTTGAATAAATTCGTAGAAAATAGACCGAGAAATATTTCGGATTTTGTTATTTCTTTTTATATAAATATATTTACATATGTTTGTATACGCGTATTTAATCTCATATCTACATTACTTACGTGGGTCTCTATGGCGGGTTTTAACACATTGTTTACGGTCGCTCGGTCGGTCGCTATCCGGACAGATATAAAATATATTTCTGTGGTAAAATAGATATGGTCTAAAGGCTAAAAAAATTAGTTAAAGGAACACTGACATATTTTGGGATAAAAAATAATATTAAAATCCTCTCCAAGCGTTACGAAAAAAGTCCGGAAAACTAAACACGAATGGTGAACCTACACGAAGGCTTCATTAATCCGCATTAACGATTGCAAAGGCTTGCAAAAAAAGTTAATCACCGGGATTTACCGCATCTTTCCTCATACTGTGATAGCATTGTTTCTTATACCTTCTTGTAATAACTAAACTTATCTACATTTGCTAATAGTGGTAAAGAACATTGAACTTTGTAGCACTGCTTCACGTTTTATTTTGTGATTGTTTAATTTTTACTTTCGTTTTGAGGACTGCAAGTATCTGGGCGGACTTGTCCGTAAGTAACTTTGTTTCAATGTAGAGCATTCGTGTGAACTTAAAAAATCACCAAATTTTTTATACTGATTCAGACAGGCCGGCATAATTACCACGACTAAAGGGGTAATCATTTTTCGTCTATCAATACTATATGGACACCACGTGGCTCAGGTACAAAGGGTTCACTTTGGCGCGCCCCTATAAAAAAAACATATAAACTGCAAACTCATAGAAAATAAAATACTAAGTAGGAAGAAAATGCCTAAAGACGCCTTCTCGGGCTAACCGGCTTGAATACTTCGTTCCATATTTGGCGCCACGCGCGTTACTGACGGAAATATGTTATTAATAATTTCTTTAATAAATAAATTTAGGTCTTTATGAAAAATTTTACCACCAAAATATTTCTTAATTAAATTCTATCTAATAGTGTTTGTTGCAAATTAGAATTGTGTGTACTTTCGGAAGAAATTCAGGGAATCAACAATTTTTTGCATTTTTATCATGAATTAACGAAACAACATCTACATTACAAAAATAATAAACAACTAATAAAAAGGTAAAACTTTGCAGAAATATGACATCTAATTATTATTTTTTGTATCTTTAAATATTAAAAAAAAGCAAGCAAAAGCTAATGTTATACATTTAAATTAAACTATTTTACGAATTTTATCGCGGAAAATGAGTAAAACAGTTTAATTTAAATGAGCAAAAACTAGTTATATTATAAATTTCGAATAGATATCTTAAAAAAATACGATAGCGCGCCGTTTTGCTGAAAGGAGCGCCTTAATGGAATTATTCATAAAAAACAACTGCCAATGAATCAAAGTACTGCTTCAATTTACTTTCATAATATAGATTTATGAAACAGTATATTGCAAGTATGCGTTGATGTATCGAAGCAATAGCCTAGTAGGCAGTGGAACGGCATCCGAGACGAATGTCCACAGGTTCAAAACCCAAGGGCATGCACCTGTGACTCCTCTAAAGTAATGTGGGTATACTTTGTAAATTATCGCTTGCTTTAACGGTGAAAAAACATCGTGAGCAAAACTGCAAACCTGAGAAATTCTCGAAGTAAGCTGAGGATATGTCAAATCTACCAATCCGCACTAGACCAGCGTGGTCTTTCGATAGTAGAGGGTACCCGTAGACTGTATTGAGACATTAATATATAATACAGGGCTGATATTATTTATATATTACAATAGATGTCGATTTCTAAACTATCCGCTAAAACCTCAACACCGATTGGTTCTGGCCCATATGCAAGGTCAATAACACAGATGATGGAGGTCGCTCCAATCACGTTCCAATTTCTTACACAATTTTTATAACAATTATAATGAAAATTAATTGATTGACTAACTCTATGGCGTAGTTGTATTGCTTGCACGTTCAGAACAACGCTCTGAAGTCTTCGGTTCGAATCTCAGTCCAGGCAAGGTGATATTGACTTTTTCAACTCAGTATCAGCCCGGAGTCTGGAATTAGTGCCCGAAATGGTGGTAGACTCGCTCCCTATTACTTGGTTGTACCTCTGCCAACCATTTTAAGGATAAAGGCGTAATGCGTACGCGTGTGCGTATGTGGGTGTGTGTATGTATGTGTAAATTGATTGGTACCGTTGCTGTAGGGAAAATAACTATCACAACTCATTAAGGAGTGGGGCAATGATCTCGGCAAATACAGAAGGAGATTGTCGGGGACTATTTCTTATCGAAGATAAAATTGGCACTGAAATACGTATGTTAGTTTAAAGAAAAACATTATCAGTTACTAGTGGCGGATTAACGAATTCAGTAAAGCAAATCGGGATAATTCTATCAATGTAATATTAGTTTTTCGTTCGTTTGCATATTTGCGAATATCTCTTATGAGATAAAACGTTTTAATACATTAAAAATATATATAATTTCACGTTTTTCTAACGTATGTTAATATCCATGTTAAGAGTGAAATTAGTTATGGCGGCAAAGTGAATATTTACAATTCGCGATACATTACACAACCAACTAAATTAAACAAAATTAACTACAATTATAGAAAGCGAAACAATTAGTATGTCTGCCATAGAAACAGCAATATTTTATTTTGACGCACTACTGGGCTATTGTTCCGACTCTTAAAATTATTTCAGTGAAGAAACCTATGTTTAAGGATTATGTTGTGTAGTTATACTTAGCTATATTTTTTCCCATATTTTATTACACGTATATATTTTTCATCTCTGCATCACCCAAAGGTTCACTGGCAGAGAATGTCCTCAGCATTAAGCCCGCCTTCGTACATTGATGATTAAAAAAGTGTTAATAAATAAATGATTCGGTAGTCATAATATAGTCTGGTTTTTCTAATTCAGACATTATTGACTACACCGCGAACAAAATTTGTATAAAATAAATGAAAAAAAAAACCATAAAAGCGAGTAACTCAATAGTGAAATTACTAAACACGATGGTAAGTAAAGCCTATTCCAAATATGAAACCATCTTTAGACTAACGTGAGTTACCCCTCAACAATTGCTAGAATTATGCCGGCCTGTCTTATTTAATGTGAAAAGCTGACCTTAAAATCCGACCGAAACGACCTAATTTGTTTTTTTTTATACAATATGGCGGAAAATATACAAATTATTAAAAATACATAATTACCTCCTGAAGGAATTTCTATGCGAAACAGCGGTAATATTTGCTTATAAATACAAACAAAAGCAACCGTATTTCAACAAACAATACGTATTAATATCCCTCACAATATTCTAGGAATGAGCATAAAATAACGTGGATTATCAGATCCCGCGGGATTCACTGTTATTTCCATAAAATTGAAACTGGAATATATAAATGCAGTGCTCGGGATAAAACTTTCATACAACAATGAATGATATTATGTTATAAGAACTCCATAGTATATTTAGTTAGGTTCGACAATATTTAAATTATAATATTTCGAAAACGGCGATAAGCGGCGATAGCCTAGTTGGGTGTGGAACGGTCTGCCAAGACGAATGTCCACAGGTTCAAATCCCAAGGGCACACCTCTGACTTTTCTAAAAAATCACGTGTGTATTCTTTGTGACTTTATCGTTCGCTTTAACGGTGAAGGAAAACATCGTGAGGAAACCTGCACATCCGAGAAGTTCTCTATAGGAATTTCGAAGGTGTGTGAAGTCTACCAATCCGCACTAGGCCAGCGTGGTGGACTAAGGCCTAATCCCTCTCAGTAGTAGAGAAGGCCCGTGCTCAGCAGTGGGCAAGTATATAATACAGGGCTGATATTATTATTATTATTATTTCGAAAACATAATTTCTGACTATTTTACGTTAACCAGCTTCAAAAAAAGAGGTTCTCAAATCGACTCAATTATCATTAAGATTTTTTAATAAAATTGCTAGCTAAGCTAAATAAGTACATGAACTACTTGTACTGATTCAAATACTGTTCATTTTAAGTCTCCGATTCCCAAATTGGTAACCTGTATATATTTGTTATGTCAAATTATTTTATGGCTTTTGAAGGCGGTTTAATTTTTGTTATCTTTAAATGAAAATAGTATTACTATTATCAATAAGTTTATTGGGCATAATAAATATTCTCTCTCGGCCATCAGGAAGCTCCGGCATGATTCGTTGGCAATAATTTATTCTATTATATTTGGAATTATGCATATGCCATCCCCTAAGAAAGAAGAAAACAAATATTGTTCTTTTCTTTTCATCTCTTTATAAGTGATGTAAATAAATAAGCGGTGATAGCCTAGTTGGTTGTAGAACTTTAGAATTTCCACAGGTTCAAAACCAAGGGCACACAGTCAGAGGTCTGACTTTTCTAAAATTATGTGTGTATTCTTTGTGAATTATCGCTTGCTTTAACGGTGAAGGAAAACATCGTGAGGAAACCTGAATACCTGAGAAGTTCTCTCTAAGAATTTCGAAGGTGTGTGAAGTCTAGCAATCCGCACTAGACCAGCGTGCTGGACTAAGGCCTAATCCCTCTCGGTAGTAGAGGAGGCCCGTGCCCAATACAAGTATATAATACAGGGTTGATATTATTATAAATAAATTACTCCTAAAGAAATATAGTTCAGCATGTTATACGCATGAGGCGTTAACCACCAGGCAGAGGCTTGGTCGTCAGTCAATAGAACAAAAAAACCATTACCGCCTTTATTAACTATTAAATACGCATCAACGTTGTCCCAAATGAGTTGTTTGATTAACTAATGTAGCCGCTTGTAAAGATGGATTAATGTTAAGTTAACATAGCTCAGACGATACGTTCCAAAATCTCATTTCTTGTTATTCCGCAACGGAACGGATACACAGATATGTGGGCCACTATCTAGTATCTTAGCGACAAACTTACAATACATTTTGAAGTTTTCTATTATGGTTAGCGATAGTAGGACTCGGTTACTGCCTAGTTTGCTGTTTCTATCCAATGAAAAAGAATATTTGTGAAATTATTATTAAAAAAATCGCATGCTTAATGTTTACTTACACTTACACGACATTCAAATAAAGCTATTTTACGATTTTTTTCGCAGTTTTTTATATTATTATTTTCTCCCGACGTTTCGAAAACTTTGCAGCCTTCATGCTCACACGCGGGACTGAGATATTGTAGTTTTTTTTCAATATCATATACTGTTGATTTCGAATATATTGTGGCAAAAAGTTGAAACTCAACAGCTGTTTTACGAAACTTTACCAGTACGCAAGCCCAAGCGAAAGTTACATTGTGTGCGGATCAAGGACGAAGGTACCTGTTTCGAATGCTTTGCTGTTTAATTACTTTTATATGTTATTTATCTGTGAATTACTTGAAACCATTTAAACATTTTTGTTTGCTGGATAGGTATATTTTATATCCGCCTGGAAAGCGACCAACGGAGTTCCTTGAGAAGCATAGGGTTTTGCATTAAACAACGATGCCACATACTCCGCAGTAAAATGGTGTGGCTGAACAAGCCAACCGAACCATTGTCGAAAAGGCAAGATGCGTGATTGATGATACAAAAAATAGGTTTCCAAAATGTATTATCTAATCACTGTGTTATAAAAGACAAGAGCTTAATTATAAAGCTTTTAGATTAATAAGCTTGAACTTTAATGATGGAATATTTTTTTCTTTAATATAATTAAGAAACTTAACATCAAGCAAAAGCTAGAAATCATTTGATATAAAACATTTAGGCCTTCGCATTACATTATAGGCTTCTTCGTCGATCAATGAAGTTATATTATCGATGCTTTACAACGTTTTCATATATTATCTAACTATAATATCAGCCCTATATTATATTATACTGTCCCACTGCTGGGCACGGGAACTTTTCTAACTATTGAGACGGATTAGGCTTTAGTCTACCACGCTGGCCTAGTGCGGATTGGTAGACTTCACACACTCTAAAAATTCCTATACAGAATTTTTCAGGTATGCAGATTTCCTCACGATGTTTCACCGTTAAAATAAGCGATAATTTACAAAGAATACACACATATTTTTTTTTTGAAAAATCAGTGTTGTGTGCCCTTGGGAATTAAACCTGCAGATATTCGTCTCGGCAGACCGTTCCACACCCAACTAGGCTATCGCCGCTTTATTATCTAACTGCAAACCTTTATCCACTTCAATGGAATGTGGCTTAAAATTAGTTAAGGCTGATAATAAAAATGTAAAGTTATATCTTAGGGAAATAGTTTACAGTTTGGAGTTTACTTGTGGTAGGTCTCTCGTATGTGAGAGTCCGCCTGGGTGTATCTATTTCTGCCGCCAAGCAGCAGTGTGTAGTAAAAAAAATGACACAGGTTGGAGAGCGCAGTGCAATACCAAACAATACTTTGTAATTCAACGTATGGGATTGTTTCTACTGTTTATGGGCTATCGTATCGCTTACCATCAAGCGAACGGCAAGCTCGTCTCGTCATTCAAAGCAATAAATAAAGGTTTGATTGGTTGTTTGTTGTATGTGGCTATTTGTATGAGGCCAGGTGTTTATCATGCTGTTAATGTCCTTAGTCAGTTCAACATCTCATATAAAATCATGTTATTTCAAAGCAATAGTTCAAGTAATGGATGCCTGCTCACGATTTTTGTTTGCACGTGGGTCATGGTCTAAGAGCATTTCTCGACCAAACCCTGGGAATTTGACATTAAAGTTTAGATGTAATTAAAATTTTTGGTCGTAAACCAAATTGTTGTGTGAGTTTAGCTAAAATTATGGCAATTACCTAATTATAGTGGCCATTTTGTTGAATTTACGACCACAATCTATTATTTATATCTCCTTATATAACATATATTCGAAAGTAATGGTGTTTTTCACGGCTAACCACTGAAGCGATTTTGATGAAATTTCGTGTAGCATAAGATTAAATATAATATCAGCCCTATATTTAATCTTATGCTACACTATACACTGTCCCACTGGCCACAGGCCTTCTCTACTACTGAGAAGGATTAGGCCTTAGTCTACCAGGCTGGCCTAGAACAGATTGGTAGACTTCACAAACCATCAAAATTCCTATAGAGAACTTCACAAGTATGCAGGGTTCCTCATATTTTCCTTCATCATTAAGAAAATTGAATGACTGAAAGTATTAAGGATTTTTTTTGTAACCACAATAAGGACCCGTAGAATTAATCAGTGCTCTAAACGTTACTGTAATTATGTTTATATTTTTTAGTTATCGTGACATTTTGTATTTTTTTTTTGTTCTAGTTACCTTTTTTATTTATTTACTGTTTGTAGTGTTGGGTATATGGATCTTTAGATTACTTTTACCTTGTTATTAATATTATTATATGAGTTTACAATGTACAGTTGTACATTTATGAAATAAATTGCAGTTAAAAGTTACAGTAAAGACTCTCCCTTACTGCACAACAAATTACGGACATACAACCTTCGAGAATTAGCGTGCCCCCAAAAAATAATTGAAAAAAAAGGTGCTTATTACCATACCATTTTCGCATCTGCGACTGTGCATTCTGACCTAGATCAGAGCTTTTTTCACCAGGATTCGAACCCACTGCCTCACATTTACTCAGCCCAATTTTTTGACAAAACGATCATAAGCGATATTATTTAAGACATCGAAAACTTCAAAGATTTTTCGTGCGAGTAACTTTCTTAGAGCCGTCTTTAACAGGGAAGGACTTCAAACAAAACACAAATACCACAACATAAAAGGAGCTTTTAAGGCGATACCTCAAGGTCCATTTTCATACATTTTGTTTCACCTTTAATCTGGGTAACTAAACAAGTATTGGCAAGTATGAAAATGGACCTTGAGGTATCGCCTTAATGTCTTTTATCTTGTAGTTATTTATTGTTAATAGTCTGTACTTCTAACAAAATAATTCTGTATTTATTTGACGTTTCCTTATATTTGTAATGTTAGACATTGAAATAAAACTATTTATCGGATTTTATCGCGGTTTCTATATTAATTTGTGTATTTATTTTTAAAAAGATAAACTATATCTTGTGAGGAATATTTATTATAATTGTATGACGCGACGAGCTAACTTCATTAGTTTATCAGATCCACAGTAGTTATATTACATTTTACTCACAGACCTGTATTACTAGACGGTAGTTAATTTCACTCTGTAGTGAGACATCAGCTGAGAAGCTGTCAAATTAAGGTTGATATATTAAGATGCTCCCCTAACAAAATGGCGCGCTAACCGTAATATAGAAAAATTATATATATCCATATCTCCAATATGTTATCTTGAATTTGGTAGTTTCACATTTTTAATAATGTCGATATTGTATCAAAAATTTCACAAGAAAAATCGATTTAATTTTTTTTATTCCGCGCATCTGTTCCTAAAGTATTTATCAATTTAATTTGCTACCGACACTTTTAAAAAAAATACAATTTTAAAAGGAATATTTCGTTAGTTTAAATCTAAAGACTTAAAAAACTCGTGGTTGTCGCTATTTGGAAGGGATAACTGTCATAAAACGAAATAGATAGATGGACATGAAGTCATCGGTAACTACAGTGCCGAAAAATAGTGCATTTTTCTTTAATATTTATAAAGTTTTAGTTAATTTTGAAACAGTTTTCACATAATATATAATTTCAATGTTATAATTTAAAAGAACATAAGATTGCGATATTTGAAACATTAATTTCCTTTTCATCAATCTAGAAGTAAATTTCACTTAAGATTGCAAAAGTAAACGTTGCAATCGTTAAATAGATTTGGACGAAATTTAGCATATCAATAAACCATGTCCTTGATATATATAGGCTATATTATATTCAAAATTAAAAGTGAGATAAGTTGATATTAGGAATTTTATACCAGGAAACATATTTGTCGCAGGCATTGCCGCGAGCTACACCTCGTATCTGTGTCAAAAAAATCCTCATTGACTCAATCAAAACAAGAGTACACCGACCCCAAATGTTTTTGAAGTCACGGGCAAGGTTATTTACGTTGTTGATTTTCCTTAAATGGTCTTTCCTTCATTGAAACAAGGTCCTAATGGTGGTAAAACGCTTCCTTGCTTGTAAATAGCATTCTAATAAGGCTTTGCAGGTAAACGTATGGCACGGTCAAGGTACTTAATTGTAAGGATGGGACGTAGGAGTTACTTTACCGGTAACTAAGTTGATAGCTGACTAGATATTCTGTCTAAAGTAATAGTATCTTAACACCACAGATTCTTCTATCATATGTGTATTTTTTCCAATTATCGCCCTTTTACGCGGAAAAAATATGTGGTGAGAAAATCTACGTGACTAAGAATTAATTCCAAAAAAAATCGAAGGTTGTGAAATCTACCAAATTTGGAGGCATTTCACCACGTCCAATAAGACCTGAGACAATTAGTGAATGAAAGAGGAACAGTATATAAAACTAACTGGTATTATAATTGAGTAGATTATTTTAAAAGATACTAATATCAATAATGTATGTGCCTAAAACATGGAAAAAAACAAAATCCACGCAATAATAAATAAGTTAACCAACATTTGACATTTAATGAAAGGGATAGCTGTCAAAAACATTACAGAAGAATAGCAAACTGTGACGTCACCGAGTGCCACTGGCCATAACGCTGCGTGCGTAAGAAAGAGATGATAGCACACAAACTCCACCACTCCTTCAATTGTGATCACAACAATAGTTCAAATATGAATAACTGCTTCATTTTTAAATCAATTTTGATTCTATTAATATTCTGTTGTATATAAAATACTATATAAAATAAAAAGTAAGAAAGTACCCTATTAAGGAGTACACGTCTGTATTAGATAGGCACCATTCAATCACTTACGAACTATGCAATTACATGGTTACGAAGCCACAGGTTATTGACGTAGTTATAGTTAATAGACGAATGACATTCCTGGTAATTCCAGCTATAAATAGACAATACCGTTCATTTCCACGTTGTTTTATACGAAGTATGGCTATTGATAACGTGTTATAGATCATTTCGTCCACGAAGACGCGCCCTACTACTTTCTCTAATCACTTAGAGTTCGTGAGCAGTATGAGTGCACATGCACACTACGATAGATAGCGTCAAGGCTAAGGCTTGAGTCAGTCCCCTTACCCACGGCACCTCACAACGCACCTGCTCAAAAAGTAATGGGGCGCGTCTTCGTGGAAGAAAATTTTAATCGATGTAGCATCAACTGAAATCAAGTGGCAGGGACGATAGGAACAGCAATGGTATTTTAGATATTTTAATCTATCTGGACACATATATCCGTGAAATGCTAACAATAATAAGCAGCAATCCAATTCCATTGATTCAGCGGTATAATTATTACAAGAATGGTTTTATTCACAGTGGGAATTGATATTATCGATCACAAAGTATTACAAAAACAAAAGCCATCTTGTCTAAGCAATTTTTTTCCTTGTAGTAAATTTACGAGTAGCTCAGTGATACAATATTAATCTATGACGCACTCGCGGCTGTAGTTCAGACCTTGACGTAAGCAGGCCAGCGGGCCGGCGCAGCGATTACAACTGTCAAGTGCTACTCACGCCCGATTGATCAATCGACAATTGTTCATGGTTACAAGTGTTTCAAGAATAACGTAGAACAGATTAACTGTAGGTAGCTTTAAATAAAACAATAAGTTCATGGGCCCTATTCCGTCTACAGGGTATATCCGTCTTTTTGCAATCACCGGTGTTCTAATTGAATGACAGCTTTGATAGCCATATAGGTAAATAGGGGAGTATTTGACTCTCTTACCTAAACGCCTACCAAAATTGTCTACCGAATAGAACGCCTAAAATTTGAAAAAACCGGATTCGCGCCAATGAAGGAATAGGACCCTCTGACCTTAACTTAATTAGTAACTACAAGTATATATTTTTATACACGGTATAGTTTTACTTGATTGATAGACAGGTTTGATCAGTTATATGTGATGGTTTCTAATGGGTATCGAGAAAATTATAATGTAGTCAGGAGACCCTGTGGGGATAAATCCATCTTTTTGTAATTATAGGGTCCTTATCGAAGGATAACTTCGGTAGCCGTAAAAGTAAGTAAGGGTGTACGGTTACACCGTACATATTTTCATACGCACTCAGCACTTTTACATAGCACGCGTCAATTACTTATAATATTGTAATAGTTCGTTAGTTCACAATCATACCGCGTCCGCATCGCACATATTATCATTTATCATTATCACCATTTGTGAGCTCAATACATCAGTCAAAAAGCAGTTTGAAGTGTTTTAATTATACAAGCCAAATAGGTCTTCGGACCACACCCAAACATCCTTTTTTGGTCCTTCGAGCCTCCGAATAGGCGGGACTCGTATAACACGTGTACTGACTTTTCGGAACATTTAGCAACGTGGACAATACAGTTCAGTGCATATTATTATTATTAGACTATTAACAGCAGTATATCAAAGTGTGAGTAAACAGCATCAGCAGCAGATACCGTAGTGTGAGCAGCAGCAGCGCATTAATACACCTCAAGTGCAAACAGCAGCATCCAAAAAAGTAAGATCTTTCCATTTATTACAATTATCATGGAGGATTTATTAGCCAACCAGAACCAAGTTGTTGGTGCGATGGAGCAACTTTTTAGGAATTTTAAAAAGGATAGCCCCGAACGTAAAACATCTGATTACATTAAGAGGCGGTTAGAAACCCTTGAATCGTACTGGGCGGAGTTTCAGTCAAATCATAACAAACTCATAGAGCATGATGATTACACGCATGCTTATTTTACCGGCAATCATTACGAACAAACTAAAGATTTTTATGAAAAATGTTCGGGCTTACATTCAAAAACATAGTTTAGGTAAACCGGAACCCCGACCGGAGACACCTAAGACGCCACTTTTGGCACTCCCTCCACGGTTCGTACCACCTCAGCAGACAACGAGTCAGGGAGCTAGCAGTAAAACAGACGAAATGCTTCGAAAACAAGCAAGTAACTTCCGAGCATTTATGCATACCGTATCTAGCATTGATTTAGATCGTATTACAGAAAAATGGGAGTACGATGATCTACTTAGCACTCTTCAGTCTCGATGGGCTGCCATCGATTCGCAGCATTGGGAGATAGATAGTGAATTAGAGGGACAAAACGAAAAATATGAACAGTCCTTCGCTTATCATGAAAGAAAATACATTGAAATTAAAAAGGCCGTAAATACTAAATTGTGGTCAGAATCTCATAGGGAGAAGTCTACTCCTCAAATGGATATACCATGTTTTTATGGCAATTTTCATAAATGGGTTTCTTTTAAAGATTTGTTTATGGAGGCTATACATAAAAATCCGTCACTTTCTAAAGCTCAAAAAATGCAGTTTCTTAAAAGGCAGGGTAAAAGGAGAAGCAGAGCGATTAATACAACACCTAAACATCAGCTCTGACAACTATGACGTGTGTTGGGATATCTTGAACCATAGATATAATAATGACAGGCTCATATTCAGATCTCATATAAACTTGATAATGAACATACCCGTAATGCATCAGCCGTCTTTAAAAAACATTAAGAACATTCATGACACAGCTCGTGAATGTTTATTTGCCATAAAAAATTTAGGTGTCGATATTTCAACTTGGGACCCACTATTGGTCCATATATTGTCTCAAAAATTGGACAATGATACCTATAATGACTATAATGATTCCATTAAGAATCCGAGACAATTACCAGTTCTTCAGGAATTTTTCGACTTTTTAGAAAGCAAATTTACGAACATGGAGTCCTCTCGTAAGAAATTAGAAAATTCTATGGTGACCAACAGATCTGCCAATAATCAATCAGCAACAAAATTTTCTTATCAGAAAGGTTATAATACCAAGCAGTCGTTTTCTAGCAGTCGGGTGGATAATCAATATCAAGAAATCAAAACCAAATTGTCCTATTTGTAACCTTAATCATGGAGTTTTTAGTTGTGAAAAATTCCTTAGCATGCCAAATTATTTAAAAATTAAAAACAACAGAAAAATATAATTTATGTAAAACTGTCTTTATAGTCATAAAAATAAGGCATGTTTCTCAGAGAAAAGGTGCCGCGAGTGCAATGAACGTCACAATACTGTATTGCACAACGCATGTATGCAAGCGAGAAATTCGACACCGACTAGCGCACCCAGTGGCTCGTCGACAGCGCAACCAAGACACGAGCGGAGTGTCGCCACGGGTTCGAATCCAGACCATTTACACAGAAGTTCACATGTTTCCCTACAAACCGAAATACCAGAAGTTTTATTGGCTACTGCGCTTATCAAAGTAGAATCAGCAGATGGATCCTATCATGTCCTACGGGCACTTCTTGACCAAGGCTCACAAGCATCTATAGTCACCGAACATGCCGCTCAATTATTAAGACTACCACGCAAAGCATTTAAGGGAGTCATATCAGGAGTCGGAGTTAAGGAAAGCCAATGTAAGGGCACAATCCATATCAAGTGTAGATCAATTACCAGTAATTATGAATTTCAAGTGGAAACTTTAATTATGAAAACCTTATTACAAAACTACCTTCCTATACATTTACTAAGCCTTCGTGGGACTTTTTGGATAATATTCAATTAGCAGATCCAGAATTTTATAAGAGTAGGCCTGTAGATGTTCTATTCGGAGCAGATGTCTATTCTCTCGTGATTTTAGAAGGTATATGCAGAGGAGAAGAATCATTACCGCTGGCGCAGCATACTCGTTTAGGATGGATCTTGAGTGGTAATATTAAGACATTGCAATGTAACGTAATTCAGAATAACATTGACGAAATAAAAAAGTTTTGGGAAATTGAAGATATTACGGAAGAGTCTACCCTAAGCTCTCAAGATTTAAAATGCATCGATTTCTTCAAATCCACAACGTCTCGTCGACCCGATGGTAGATTTACTGTGAGAATCCCCTTTAAGAGTGATTTTGAAAAACATTTAGGCAATTCCAGAGCTAAAAGCATTAGCTCAGTTTATTCAATTAGAACGGAAATTTACACGTAATGAAATTGTTGCACAAGACTATAAACTGTTTATAAATGAATACCTATCGTTAGGACATATGACTCCGAGTTCCGGTAATCAGATATTAGAATGTTATTTGCCGCACCACTGTGTCCATAAAACACAATCTTTAACAACTAAACTTCGCGTGGTATTTAATGCTTCGGCTCTAACCTCAAGTGGCTACAGCCTGAATGATTTAATGGAACGAGGACCGAATCTGCAACAAGATCTGCAATGTTTAATTTTAAAGATGGCGAAAGTTTAAGTATGCCTATACCGCGGATATAGAAAAGATGTTCAGGCAGATTTTTATAAACGAAATAGATCAACGGTTTCATAAAATAATTTGGAGACAATCACCTAAAGATGAGATAGAAGAATATCAGTTGACTACAGTTACTTACGGCACGAAATGCGCGCCGTTCTTAGCTATGATGTGTCTGAAGCAATTAGCTAAGGATGATCAAAGGTATCCAGAGGCTTCACAAGTTTTGGATCAATCGTTTTATATGGATGATTTAATTCATGGCAGTCACAGCATAGAAGCAGCCAAATCACTACAGCGACAGCTTATACAATTATTGAATTCTGCAGGATTTAACCTTCGTAAATGGACTTCAAACACCACAGAATTATTAACAGATACAAATTCATTCGAAAATTATTACTTCAAAGGATCTGAGTTCACAAAAATATTAGGCGTTTCCTGAACCCTCAACAGGATCAGTTTTATTTCCAATCTCCGATCGAAACTTCACAAAACTATACTAAACGGGCTCTCCTGTCCGAAATATCTAAACTATTCGATCCTTTAGGTTGGCTTGCACCTATAAGTACTAAATTAAAAATAATATTTCAGTCAGTTTGGCTTGCTAACATACAATGGGATGACTTTGTACCTAATGATATTTATATAGAATGGCAAAGAATGAGAGATGATTTAAAAATATTGATAAATTAAGTGTACCACGGTGGCTCGGTACGGAACAGCAGGATAATATCGAATTACATGGATTCTGCGATGCCTCTACGAAAGCGTATGCATGCGTTATTTACAGCAAAGTACACAAATAAATCAATCGTATCATTAGTCGTAGCCAAAGCAAAATTAGTACCAGCCAATAAGACCATATCAGTGCCTAAACTGGAACTCAGTGGAGCTCTTCTTCTGTCAAAATTAATGACTAAAGTAAAACAATGTATCAGTGAACATAATACAAATATATATGGCTGGACGGATTCAACAGTAGTCTTAGGGTGGCTAAATGGAGATCCAGATAAATATAAACCATTTGTTGCGAACAGAATAAAGCAGATTACGGCAAACATGCCTAAAGATTGCTGGCATTATGTAAAATCTGGAGATAACCCGGCTGATTGCGCCAGCAGAGGTTTAACAGCAACTCAATTGAAAGATCACGTTTTGTGGTGGCAAGGACCTACTTGGCTATCAATTTTGCTAAATATACCTCAAAGACAATTTTACGCATCCAATGAAGAAAGCAAAAAGCAGTACCATGCTAATAGTGTTCAATATGATCCAAATAATAGCATTATAATGAGACTTTTAACAGATTGCAGTACAATTACTCGAACAATTCGTATACTAGCATGGATAAGCAGGTTCATTTCCCAGAATATACCCAAGCCCTATCTTACCCTACTAGAGATAAATAAATCAAGATTGAAGGTTATAAAGTTTATACAAGAATTAGAATTTCAAGCAGATATTAGCAGATTAAAGGACAAAGGAGAAGTTAGCAATAAAAGCAGAATGTTAAATTTAAACCCCTACCTTGATAGGGATGGCATTCTTCGTGTCGGAGGAAGATTAAGAAATGCCCATATGGACAACAACACAAAACATCCTATAATTTTACCACATTCTAGCAGGTTAACAGATTTAATTATAGATGAAGCTCACAAACTCGTCTTCCACGGTGGACCACAGCTAACTTTAGCAATAATCAGGCAACGGTACTGGATTATTAGTGGCATTCGGGCCGTTAAGAAACGTCTTCATTTTTGTGTTACATGTAGGAGAAGCAATCCCCGGCTCCAACATCAAATCATGGGGGACTTACCCGAAGCAAGATGTAACCCTGCCCGTCCATTCTATCATACTGGGGTCGATTATACAGGCTTTATAATGCTAAAAGCGAATAAGGGCCGAGGAATAAAGTGCTCAAAAGGATATATAGCTGTGTTTGTATGTATGGCATCTAAGGCTGTACATCTAGAAGTTGTATCAGATTTAACAACCTCATCATTTTTGGCCGCTCTCAAACGAATGGCTGCCAGAAGGGGCACCCCAGGCCATATATATAGCGATAATGGCACAAACTTCGTTGGTGCTAATAAAATTTTACAAGGTGAATACGAACAGTTAAAAGGCATTTTTAACGAAGAATTCATGAACGAAATAGCAAATATGCAAATCAGTTGGCATTTTAATGCCCCCGCATGGCCATCCGCAGGAGGATTATGGGAGGCAGCTGTGAAGAGCCTGAAAACCCATCTCAAAAGGGTAATTGGCGAGCAACGATTAACATATGAGGAATTATCTACCCTTCTATCTCAAGTAGAGGCTTGCCTTAACTCAAGGCCACTCTGTCCATTGTCAGAAGATCCTGATGACCTAGATTGCCTTACCCCAGCACACTTCCTAACCGGTGGGCCAACATTAACAACAATTGATACAGAAAATGATTTAAGAACGAGATGGCATTTAACTCAAAAATTATTTCATGATGTATGGAAACGCTGGCGAAGTGAATATCTTAGTCAGATTACAACAAGAAGTAAGTGGAAAAAATCAAATAGCAGTATACAAATCAATGACCTAGTACTCATTCACGACTCTATTTTGCCGGCTGGAAAATGGGCAATGGGAAGAGTTATCGAATTGCACCCTGGCAATGACGGATTTGTCAGAGTTGTGACGTTGAAAACAAAAAATGGAATTTTGAAGCGTCCTATAGTGAAATTATCAGTATTACCTACTGAAAATAGTGAAAACAATCAAGAACCCAAGGAACCAGATGTTTCAAACCGAGTTAAGCACCAAAAAAGGCCACCTTTTAGTTCCCTTGTATTATTACTTTTATATTTTATGGGTATAATAATGAATTCACAGTGTTCCTATAACGCCACAAGATTTCGGGAAAAGCAAGGCCTATATTTTGATAAAATTACTGACATGCATTTAGTACGAGATTACTGGAAATTAATATTATATTACGACATGGACCCTTATTGGCAAGGTGTTACGTCATTTAATCACTACATGAAACGCTTAGATCTAATGTGTAACAATATACGATTGCAAACACATTGTGACGTAATCCTTATGCAGCTACGTCACGGTCAATCAGAGCTGGAGTACTATGATCGCTTATTACTTACTCAACATTTAAACAACCGCGCCAGACGCCGGCGCGGACTCATCAACGGTGTCGGTTACATTGCTAACTCATTGTTCGGCGTACTAGACGAACGATTCGCCGAACAATATCAACGAGACATAGAGGCGCTGAAACGTAATCAGAACCACCTGACTCGACTTTGGAAAAACCAGACTTCTGTTATAGAAGCTGAATACAATCTACTTAAAAGATCTGAGGAAACTATCGACAAGCAGAGCAAAATCATCAATAAACAGTTTTTAAACTTGGATAAAGCGATTAATATATTAGGAAACCGAGTAAATTCACTGTCAAATATTAGTGACTTCTCCTTAGCAGCGATAACAGCAAATAACATGCTCCACACCCTACAAGGCATTCAAGAATTATTATTGGACACCGTAACAGATATATTCCATGGCAGATTCAACTTCCATCTATTATCACCAGAGCAGCTACGAAGTCAATTAAGTATTATTTCTTCACAAATATCTAAGGACTTAGCATTACCCATAAAGAATATTCAGATGGACATCCGCAGTATTTACAACTTTTTGAGGGTCAAAACCAGAATGCTTCGTGAATATTTACTATTTGAAATTACAATCCCATTAACTAGCAGAGACTCCTATGAGATCTACCATATAATTCCGATCCCTGAAAGGGCGCCCAAAAGAGTAGAAAACCTAATCGTCACAATAGAGCCTGTATCGGAATACATCGCAATTAATTTAGCAAAGGACTCTTTTATAAAATTAACCAAAAATGATCTGTCGTTATGTGTTAGAGACTCGGATACATACCTGTGTTATTTACAAAGACCTATTTACGATATGAAATCTGACGACAATTTATGTGAAACTGATTTAGTCACTAATCAATGTAAGTCCAGCATACAGACGTGTCAAGATACGTGGCATGAATTAAATGAGATAAACAAGTACATGTATTATTGTTGCTCCGAGTGTTACTTTAGAATAATATGCGAACATCAAATGACAGCAAACCGTTTAAGTGCCGGAGGACTTATTAGTATAGCTCCGGGTTGCACGATAAAATTTAATACATTTACGGTTTACGCACACAATAAAGATCATAGCTCTCTACAGATAAAACCCAGTATAGAGATTCCTAATAACAACTCGATTAATAATATAATTAACATATCGAGTCTGTGGCACGCTACCGCCGAAAACAAATCAGATGATGAAAATTGGAAAAAGCAATTGAGTGCATTGAGCGACCAAATCAAAGAAATGAAGCAGGAGCCAGGCGTAGAAGTAGATAGTCTATCATATCACGACGTACACCACTACACTATAATTTATGTAATAGTAAGCGTGGTAGTGATCGCGGGAGCAGTGATGGCGTGGAGACGCGTCCGGCGCGCAGAACAAGATCGTGCTGGAGTCGACCAGCGCGTCACTGACAACGGTCGTTATTGTGGCACTAGCAGTGATAGTGTTACTGAAAGTGGTAATGTTCAGTGTAGTGAAATGAGTGTTATTAGCAAATCAGATCGGGCTTCTTCACCCATTGTCAGAGCACCTATCTTCAGAGCCCAAGAGAACATTGTTTAAGGACTATTATGTTTAGTTATAACTTGAAATTGTTTATTCACCTTGTTATTAGGTTAATTGCATTCTCATGTCATATCATCACCCTTTGCTTATCCTCTCCCGGAGCATGTACGGTTACACCGTACATATTTTCATACGCACTCAGCACTTTTACATAGCACGCGTCAATTACTTATAATATTGTAATAGTTCGTTAGTTCACAATCATACCGCGTCCGCATCGCACATATTATCATTTATCATTATCACCATTTGTGAGCTCAATACATCAGTCAAAAAGCAGTTTGAAGTGTTTTAATTATACAAGCCAAATAGGTCTTCGGACCACACCCAAACAAAGGGATTTTATGATTAATGCCGTATAAACTATACGGCAATCAAATTTGTCCTTCAATTAGAACGCCCATAATTGCAAAAAGACGAATTTTCCCCCCTAGGCGGAAAAGGACCCCTAACTTGACATTATTCTTAAAATTTGTATGTGCTGGTGTTATTATAGACGAATGCTCAATTGAGACGCTTAACCTCAAGCGAGGTATTTACTTGCTTTTTTATTCAGTTCTATAAATAACTTATTGGCAAATTAATTCATTAAATATTCGTTCTTTTAACCTTAAAAATTTGGCAAGAATAAAAGACGTAATAGATGAACGCGAAAAATTGATTTAAGAACCCATCAAAAACGATTGCAAAACGTCAGTTAAGCTAAATAGGATTTAGTTAATTAGCAAAACTCAACCCGCCTTATTACAAAACGAGGTTTAACTAAAAACTTTGGTTTAAACCTATGCAAATTACGGTTTATATAAAAATGGTATTACAAAAAGTGGTTTATCGATAAACCATGGACTATTTGATGGTCTAATCCTAAACCTCGGCGGCCCCTAGTTTGACGATGGTCTAAATCGTAAATGTCAAATCAAATTTCAAATTATTTGGCAGATTATCTCTGAAATTGGCGTCTGTTTCGTTGTGTCGTGTTATTTTTTATCGAAAATGGATATTAACGTGGTAGATTCAGTCGATATTGAGGATATTGAAGCCGTTGAGCTACTGGAAACGCCACGCCTACTCAATAGACTCGACTCAGTACTCCAATTTTCAGATCTTTTTTTTCTTTCGTTGATCCATCACTATAATACAAAGAGTCAATTGTTCTATACAATAAGACACTGATAATAAATTTCAAAGGTATTTGCAATAGTCACCGCAATAGTTTTTTTTTAATGTTAAGGTTTTATATAATGCGCGGGAAGCTTACGTTTCGTAACACGCATTTTGATGTAATACCAGCTAATACAACATTAGTCAAAACTTGAAACCTAAACAAAATTGCAATCGAAGTTACAACTATTATTGATCTTGGAGCAAAATAACCAAGTCTGAATATTTTTTATACTCCTAAATATTATTTAATCATTAACATTGTATGAAAACGTTTTCTTTTTTGGGTATATGGAACATTGCGATTGAATGAAGTCGTATTGAACGAATGTTGTTTGTAATTATTTGTGGTTTATATATAGGCCATGGTTCAAATGGCGGTACTAAGAAGTCTACGGTTTTTATGAGTTTTGTAATACGGACAAATTTAAACCGTGGTTTCCCAGATAAGCCTGGTTTTGTTAGTACAGGTTTAAGCTAAGGTTTATTTCGCTTTTTGTAATAAGACGGAACATGTTTAACTTGACCTGGTAGTGCTTGTTTTAAATTAAGTGTAGGGCAGAGCTTGATTTTAATATTCCGTCGATTAAACATTTTAGAGGAAAATCTATACATTCTAAAAGCTCTAGAACTTCTCAGCCTCTCTTAACATAGTGCTGGTAGAAGACGTACCCTACAAACTGATTACGGGTTTGGGAGCATAACATATAAATAATTTTCAGGGTAATTTTTACATTGCATTAATGAAACCACATATTTATCTTCTTAAAAATAACACGGCAATAAATGTAAGATTCGAACAACATTAATATCAATAAAAAATAATTTTAATTTTACTACTGTGTTGGACATGTGTGGAGTGATAAAAGATATAGTAACCAAATTGAGAAGGGCATGCTAAGGTCGTTAAGGCATTTGGAGATAATGGATGGTAGGAGACTGACAAAGAGGATATACTTATGAGGCGAATTTGGATGGAAGAGCCGGTAGGGGTCGACCGCACCGAACCTTCGAATGTCAGATATCTGATATTCTTAGTTAATGCCAGGTCGAAAGTACCCTGAATCGGCGGGAATGCATGAAAAGATTTATGAAGATGTAGGAAGTGAGAGAAGTATGCCAGATTCGTGCAAAGTGGCAATCCATAGTCTATGTCTAACCTTATAGAGGCTTGATACTATGTATGTAACTATATGCAGTTTCGTTTATAAACAGAATGCAAAATGACCCTGTATAAAAATCTGTTTTTTTCTTATTTTATGCACAGCCATGCCGTACGGAATGGCGATAAAACTGATTAACAATTAACTTACAGTAGATGACGTTGATTTCAATATTGTAAATAAATTTGCCGTTCACAAATGACATTTCCACAACAATTTCTTCGGCGGCATCCACGCGAAATGTATCAACAAGAATTATTATAATAATAAGAATCAATAACTATGATCAATTCTAACCCCTCATTAAACACATATTTTTAATAGAAATTATAGTTAGTGCCTAGTTTAACTCCTACTGTATTTAGGAGAAAATTTGCGTCACGCGAACAATTAATTGCATAGTTTACTATGGACAATCGCTTTACATTCGACTTATCTTGCAGTAGGTCATTAAGACTATTAATAAAAAAAATACATATAACGCATTTATGTCTAAAGAGGTATAGATACCTATTTTTCGCCGTATGTGTTCCGTCCCATGATGTGACAGGGGGCGAACATATCGCCATATTACAATTTCTAGACTCCGTCTTGAATCTCAACGTCTTAACGCGCACGCAATACAACTACGCCATTTAGTCAATCAATTCATTTCCATTATAATTGTTACATAAATTGTGTAAGCAATTGTAACGTGATTGGGGCGACCTCCATCATCTGTGCTATTGATCTTTAACTAATCACTTTGCCTGGGATTCGAACTTACTTCAAAGCGATATCGTACACCATCGTATGGCCAGACGCAAAACAACGTCAGTTAAGCAGTCAGGTAATTATCACGTGATATAAAATCAGCAACGTCTATAACCTTGTAACAGTTTTTTATAGAATCGTGAGAAATTAAATGTTATCTTGAATTATACTGTTAGTGCTCACCAAGCAAATAAGTTATAGAAAAATTGTGTTATGTATTTAATTTGTTTATGGTATCCCAAGGTCTAGGCTAAGTCTAGATATCCCAGGCAAATATGTTATTTTCTGTTTTTAATACCTTACTTGTAATTTGTAAACATTAAAATTGTAAACAAAGCTCGGTTACTTACAATAAAATAAAATATTATTAATTTTATATTTGAATAAATACAGTTATTAGAATATATATTAATAATCACGTAATTCTTACTATTATATAAATGTTTATCCTTTCACTTACAAAAGAAGATTTACTTAGCTTATATTTTGAAGACATTTTCTTGCATCTATCCTAGCTATATCCTACGTCGATACCGTTCTGTTTTATTTTATTACCCATTGTTTATATAGTATTAACTTCATACAATAAGTATTTAAATCGGTTTTTACATGTAGCATTTATTTTATTTACTCTTGCGGTTCTCTGTGTTTACTTAACTTGTTATTGTAGACTATAATTTTAACCGAGATAAAAGATTCTATAAATTATTTTTTATTTTCTGTTTTATTCATAAGTGTTGAAACAATGTATATTTTATCGTGTTTTTCGGCAGCAGAGGTTTTTATTGGTGGTTGGATATATTTTATATCCGCCCGGATAGCGACCACCGTTCACATGGTGTTAAAATCCCTTGTAAAAAACTGCTATAATGGCCCATAAGTGTATGGCGTTTCGGGATCAGCCTGTATATATCCGGTTCCAACAGGCCGGTATAATTGTGTCGACTGTCGAGGGGTAATCATCTCTCGTCAGTCGACATTATATTAAACCCCACTTCACTTACTTTTAGAGGTCATTTTGCAGTTTTGTTTGTTACGGTCCTTAACCTATGGTGCCTACATAGTAGTGGAGACTTCAAAATAGAGATTTTAAGAATGTCCGACACTATCACTAACAGTAAAAAATGAAATAACAAAGCTGTCTCTTTACCCTAGTTTTCTGTAGAACTAGGTAGACAATCGTCCACATATTCAAGTTGAAAAAAATACTGCATATAGCATAATTATAATAATATCCAGTAAACAGGAAAATACACCAAAACAACTGAAGGTTCTTTCGTAGAACTGTCGATGTTGGTTTTAATGAGAAAAAAAATCTGATTTATATTTTAAATCAATGTTCCCTCATATCATCTCATTTTTATTAATGACAATGCTTGTATCAAAGTTCTAGATGGTATAGGTATAGGAGCATGCGTGTAACTTAGTACGAGGCGAGTGGCTTAGTGGTCTGTTCCATTAGTATGACAACTGGCATGAAATAGTTATTTTTATAACTTTAATGATAAAATTATCAAAAGACTTTTTTATATTGACTGAAAAGTAACCAAACTGCACTTGATGGTAATAGTAAATCCAGATAGAGTCGACTGATGAGACGTTGATCCGTCGCTAGTCGACACAATTATGCCGGCCTGTACGAACCGGATATACACAGGCTGATCCCGGAACGCGACACTTGCGTGAGCCACTATGGCGGGTTTTAACACCTTATGTACAGTGTTCGCTATCCGGACGAATATAAAATCCTACCACCAGTATTTCCAATATTACTCTTGCATAACACTAACCATCAAGCGAGCAACTAGCTCGTCACTAACAACCGTGTCATTAAAAAGTAAATACAGGATTATACGTTTCTACCAGATAATAACGCAATCAGTTTTATACCAGTCATTAAAAGCTTTTGTTGTATCAAAGAATAAACACTCTAATTACATCTTAATGCGACATTATGGAACTGAAAAAAAAATATCAAATGATTATAATCAAGGCCTCTGTGATTTAAAACGGCGCTATCATATGTAAGGGTTGGTAGAGATGTTGGGCTATACTTTGCCAAGCTTATATAAGTTATCATTATAATTTGACGCTTTATTAATAATAATATCAGCTCTGTATTATATACTGTCCCACTGCAGGGCATGGACATACTCTATTATTGGAAGTGATTACGCCTTAGTCTATCAAAATTCGTACAGAAAACTTTACAGTGTATGCAGGTTTCCTCACGATGTTTTCGTCCACCATCACACTATATTACAAATTGTAATTTAAAATTAATTGGGTGTATTTTTATGAGACTAAAATTGACTCGTTTAAATTCTGAATATTAGCGTTTATAGCCCGAATGCTTTGCCACAAGACGAATGTGTTTTTATTTTAATTGTTAATGTGGTAAATTACTCGCGAATTTGTGATTATTGTGCTAATTTCATAGTATGTTTAACACCTATGTATATACATGACAGTAAAAATTAATTATAATAATTTCATTCCTATATATGTATATAAATGAGGTTTAATTTTATGCTAAAATTATAAAAAATAAGAAACATATTTCTTTCACTAAGCGTCGACAGCGTTGACAATAGCATAAATACAAAATAATTAATATACCTTCAATAATTATTTACGCAGCTGACATTCTTTTAGAAACAAAATTGTTATGTGTTTTTCACAAACCATTCATATTATACAGTGTTTAAAAATCAACGTAGCATTAAATATTAATATTTTAAATTTTTATTTTCAAAATGAACTTGAACATTTTAGCCGATCGACAATGCAAATTTCCCACGTATTTTTTAATTACACTAAAAGAATCTGAATAAAATAAATGTATACACCACGGGAAATTAAAAATATTTTACAAGAATCTAAAACCTTCCACGACCTATATTTTTAATACTGGCATAAAACTGGCATGAAAACATTCCAAATTCAATCAATGGCACAAAAAATAAAAACAAAACTTACACTACGTTTCGTGCTTAGTTGATGTGACACAGTCTTTTGTTTTTGCTATTCCATTCAACAGTGTCCGCACAAGTACATTCGGAACGAAAACACGGGCGGTCGATGTGAGGCGGGCAGTCGACTAGCGCGTGAGAAGCGCGCGCGCAGCCTCGAAGCAAAGATCATAATCGGAAGGTTGTTAATGCCTACTGATTACGTCCTTCTTTGAGGCGGTGGTTTAGATATCTATACGTAACTTATCTTTTGCTATAACATGAGAATTAAGTTAACTCAATATCTTCACAACTTCTAATTTATAAAGTGGTGCAAAAATCTATCTTCAGAAACAATATTAATTATTTACATTTTAGCGGTCATGTGCTGGTGGTAGGATATATTTTGTATCCGGCCGGATAGTGACGGTCTGCGGAGGAGTAATCATCTCTCGTCAGTCGATATTCTACTACGCACCAATCCACTTACCATCTAGTCCAGTTTGTTCACTTTGGTGTGCATAAAAAAAAGTTATCCTGTATACTGTTAATGATATATAAAATACACCGCTAGATGACACTACTATCCACCGCTTCTCAGAAGTATCCTTACTGCATTTTATATGCAGCAATAAAACGTACCTGCTTGGATCAATTTACCTAGAGTATTCTGTTCGTTAAACCGTCTGCGAAATAATCTTTGTCCTTTACTTTTAATAATGAAATGCCATCAACTTAATCGCCCGTCAGTTTTTTATACGTATGTACTATGCATAATGCACTGAACTCGCGTGGTGTTTAATATCTAGATTTGTATGTGTAATATGCTTAATAGTATGTTTTTAAATGACTGCCAGTAATATCTGACCTTCATGTTTTCTTTTTTTATTCCTTCGTGATTTATTTTAAAATTGGAACAGAATGAATGATTTTATAATTAACTAGTTTTCGCTTGCGGCTTGCTTGGCTGCGTGAAAAGCTTTTCCCGCTATAAATGTCCCTAAAAAATTGCAGTCACCATTCATATTCATAAAGCAACCTATTCGATACCAGGGACATCTATTTAAAAAGATTTAATAAATTCAATTATTTATCATGAGAGCAAATAATCAAGATAAAAAGTAGACTATTTATTAATGGAGGACATGATCTATTCGTATGTCAAATTTTATTCAAATCTCAAATTAATATATTTTCCCCGTTTTTGCAACATGTTGAAACTGTTACTGCTCTGCTCCTATTGGTCATAGCGTGATGATATATAGCCTATAGCACTCCAGGAACAAAGGGCTATCCAACATAAAAATATTTTTTCAGTTCGAACCGATAGTTCCTGAGATTAGCCATTACTGAACCGCTCCTATTGGGTATAGCGTGATGATATACAGCACTCCACAAACAAAGGACTATACAACACAAAAAGAATTTTTCAGTTCGAACCGGTAGTTCCTGAGATTAGCCATTACTGCTCCGCTCCTATTGGGTATAGCATGATGATATATAACCTATAGCACGCCACGAACAAAGGGCTATCCAACACAAAAATATTTTTTCAGTTCGAACCGGTAGTTCCTGAGATTAGCCATTTCTGCTCCGCTCCTATTGGGTGTAGCGTGATGATATATAGCCTATAGCACTCCACAAACAAAGGGCTATCCAAAACAAAAATAATTTTTCAGTTTGAACCAGTACTTCCTAAGATTAGAGCGTTCAAACAAACAAACAAACTCTTCAGCTTTATATAATAGTATAGAGTATAGATGTCGCAGTAGTCAAAGTTGCGTTAATGATGAGATGTGTATTCGTCTGCCAAGTTTGAATTTCCCGCCCTCTAAATTCGCCGCCCGGGGCATGGGCCCTGGCTTGTCCCCACCTAGATCCGGGGCTGACTGAGAGTGTTATAAACGTAAGAGTAGACAAATATAATGAAAAGCTTCGAACTGCTATGCTATCGGGAGCTACACGTGTTATTGTGAGTCAACCATAAGCGATAGACATATGCTGTCGTGGGATATTTTTATATAATTTTAAGGCGAACATTTCCGTCATACATGATTTCTGTGTAGCTTTAACCATTAAGGTTGCACACGCGGCGGAAGCTTAAAAAATGGAGTAACTTCTCCCGTTTTCCCAACATTTCCCTTCACTGCTCTGCTCCTATTAATTGTAGCGTGATGAAAAGTATACTATAACCAGCACAGGAATATGACAAATAATTGTACTAAGTTTCGTTAAAATCCGTCGAGTAGTTATTGTTTCTATAACGGTTATACAGACAGACAAACAGACAAAAATTTTACTAATTGCATTTTTGGCATCAGTATCGATCCCTAATCACCCCCTGATAGTTATTTTGGAAATATATTTCATGTACAGAATTGACCTCTCTACAGATTTATTATAAGTATAGATAGATTAACAAGAAGATGTAAGATAAGATTCCAATCTGAAGTAATTTGGGTTTACTTTAGTAAGTCTAAAATTTACGTATTTCTTAGAATAGTTAAAATATGGTTTGTAGCTGCAATGCATTGCTGCAAGACGAAAAACCTAGAGTTTTTTTATATTATAGAACATATTATACGATTTATTTATATTTTTCGCGACTTTACTAACGCCGTAAGCTTAATTATTAATGTTAAAATTTATAAATATCTAAGTATCTTTAAATTTAAAAAAAAAACACTAGTAAAAAACTCCATAGCACTCGATGCTAAAGCCATTCGTACTGGTAGATGTTTAATATTACCCTCGAAATCAATTGAATTATTAACTATGTAGATTAATTAAATAAGGTCACTTCCAAAAATCACTAAGTAACATAGATACGGAGTCGAACCCGACCCGTCTTTGACCCTTAGGCCAGCGGCTAAGGGTCCCTATAACTTGATTACTACCGGCTTCACTTTCGTAACTTATGGAAATCTAATTATCATTGGAACGATTTGTAAACCGCATTTATACGTATCAGTAATACGTATATGTTATCACGGGTTACCTTTTAGAAAATATTACCTTTCGCCACTGCTTTAGGCTTCGGCTTCTTTTACAACTTTTTATATTAAAAAATATCATCAAATTATTTTAGGCTTCCGGAGAGGATTGTGTACTCGTTTGGGAATTGAACATTATTCATTTTATATAATAAGTAGGCTGCTCTAAACTAAATAGGAAACTATTTTGTTTTTTGTATTATATATTGACCTACGCAACACTAGTTACTTACCCGTTCTTGTCTGGTAGCAACTGCTGTCTGAACTAGTGGTAGAGTAAAAATTTGACTGAATCTAAATAACGTTTAACATTTTACAGACTAATATAAATTATTTCTTTTCCTAATGGGCCTTTTTTATATTTCGCATTCAGTTAAACGTAATGTTCTTTGTAATAAATGCACATAATATTGCCGTCACGCGGGTAAAGAGTGACATTTATATTATAATACGCAGTGAATAATAAATGAATACGCCACAATAAAATCTATGTATAGAAAAATGAATCCCTATTTCCCTTGGTCACGCCATCACGAGTGAACGGCTGGACCGATTTTTAAATTATTATTTTTTGTTGTGTTTGTTATAGTCAGGAGAAGGCTCTTATAAAAGAAAAATTATAATATTTAAGAAAACTTAACGAAAATATTAATTTTATATAACTGTCAATTGTTTGAAATAACTGTCAGCGATTTACAGAATGCGCGCTGCAAATTCATTTAAGATAAGACAATTCAGTTAAGACGGGACAACGTCTGTCGGGTCAGCTAGCATTTTAAAAAAAATACTTTAGTCAGTGATCTAGAACAACTCTCAGATAGTATTCGTTTTTTTACGTGCAAGTGATTCCACTGCACCTAATGGTAAGTGAAGTGAGGTCCAATAGAATTTCGACTGACGGGAATGATTACCCCTCGGCAGTCGACACAATTATGCCGGCCTGTTGGAAATGGATATACACAGGCTAATCCCGGAACGCGACACACTTACGTGGGCTGATATGGCGAGTTTTAACTCGCTATATCAGCTATCTAAGTTTTAATTCGCCTATCCGGGAGAATTTAAAATATATAATATCCAGTAAAAAGGAAACTTTACTTGCACGTATAAAAAACCTTAAAAAATCTCGTAATTATGACATCATCAAACCAGACAAAAATAAATAAGTTACTATGGAAATTAAGATGAAAATCTCGCACTTGAACGAGGGAATATAAACATTGTCTAACAATGTCAATCACGATATCTCATCTTGCGTTATCATTGCATCATTGTTATCAAATGCCCATCAATTGTCCAGATATCAATAATCTTACTCTCAGCTTATTTAGACTTTAGTCGTGAATTTTAAATTACTGTCATTTAAATCTCTGTAAGTAAGAACTATTAACTGATTTTCTATCTAAATAAAAGCAAGACGATTTACCTATTAAAAAAAATAATAAATCGGCTGACTGCCGACTGATCGACTGCCTCGATGCTGTAGTTGTACTGCATGCGCGATACGGCAGCGCTGAGATCCTGGATTTTAATTCCGGGTCTGGTAAATGATATTTGAGTTTTTCTGCTCAGTATGAACCCGGAGTATTGAATTTATGCCCAATATGGCGATATGCTCGCCCCCTATGACATATGGCACGAAAAACACTTTGAGAATAGTGAGTGCCCTGGTTGCGCCTCTGCATACCGCTTTGGGGATAAATGCTTGATGTGTGTGCATAAATTATTAATTCGTGACATCATGGAAAATCACCGCCTCTATCATTGAATGTTGTTAACAAAAAATGGGGGCAATAGTAGTGTCTGGGTCTTGTGGCATGGTGGCATCCAAAAAATTCCACGACGACATCCCCTGCCTATCGTAAGAGGCGACTAATTGTAACTTAAAGAAAGTCGACTTTCTTTAATTGTAACTTAAAGAAAGTCGCAGGGCGACCAGTGGGGTCCGCTCCACTGTCTACAGCGACTCTGAGGTGGACGACAATGCGGTTAGTAGGGCTTTCAATATCATAGACGCCAAAGACGTCTTTTAGCCTGTGGAGGCATCTTAGCCCCATCAATTAGAGAGGTGCCGCAATGCGATATCATGCAAGGACGGTTTTGTGCAGCTAACTTAGTGCAACAAGATACCCGAGACCGCTTCATGTGCTCCGAAGAAGGCCACCGTGGGTTGTTGTTGGTATGCCGGTGTAGGATATACAGGGGTAAGAGACTCGGTCCAATGCTTGCTCGGATGATGATATACTCCCGAGTGTCGACATTGGGCCGTAAGGCCAGTGAAACCAACATAACCGTTCCACTCCCTCCCAAGTGATGGTAGCGATAACGTGGTTTACCCGCGAAAAATTGTGTCTGCCTAGCACTTCGAGGAAAAAGACGTGTTTGTATATATTCCATACCTAACAGTGACTACAGATGTTTACCAATAAAAGGCTGTTTTCAGTATAAAAACACGTCATTTCTCAACGGATACTTCTTGTCGTAGTGTTGATGTTTTACGACCTACTACGTTCGTCATATTTCTTAGGAATATTTTAGCAAAATTGCTACATGCTTTTTTACTGTATTACGTATATAATTATAAAGATAATACTTATTGGTTATTTCGTTTTAACACAGCATATTTTGATGTCAAAGATGGAAAAATCGAAATACTTTGAGTTGCATATGGAAAAACCAATACAGTCAACTCGAGAAATAATTAAAAATATACAACCTCTTCGATACAAGACACAAGTATTGATTGCAATATAATGCGTACATTTCAAAATACATTATATTATTATATAACTAGAAAGGTACGTTCTTCGTTCCACCTGAACTTACCCCAGCCCAATACAGGACAATGTTTGAAACACGTTGCAGAGTCTTTTTATAATATCAGCCCTGTATTATATACTGTTCCACTGTTGGGCACGGGCCTCTACTACTGAGAGGGATTAGGCCTTAGTTTATCACGCTGGCCTAGTGCGGATTGGTAAACTTTACACACCCTCGAAATTCCTATAGAGAACTTCTCAGATATGCAGGTTTCCTCACGATGTTTTCCTTCACCGTTAAAGCAAGCGATAATTCATAAAGAATACACAAATATTTTTTAGAAAAGTCAGAGGTTTGTGCCCTTGGGATTTGAACCTGCGGACATTCGTCTCGGTAGTCCGTTCCACAACCAATTAGGCTATCGCCGCGTCAATTAAGCTTAGTTTTAATTCCTGAATAGGTATCCCGAGACAACTCATATTAGAAAAACCTGCACAAAACTTTTGCCCAATCAGGAAAGAGATCCCACTGCCTCTCAATTCACATGTCATATAAGATTTTGTTGTAGAATATAACCTTCGTTGTGGCAGTATTGTTTACTCAGAATAATAACAAGCAGTTGTTTATATGCGTTCTATTTTTATAAATATTTCTATTGTTTCTTTTTGTATAGTTACTTCACTTCGTAATAAACACTCGTGTCAGTTAAACATATTTCACTCAACTTCATTACTTATTTACAACAGATTCCACTATACTTAGGAGGTAATGGAAGGTTGGTAGGTTAGCTAGGCTAGGGCTCGTATCGTCCTCACCGGTGAGGAACGCGACGTGTTATCTTTTTATTTTCCCTTACCTGCCTTTAGTTTACCTTATGCTATTTTTTATTTTATACCTACCTTAAATTTCCCGTAGTTACCTAATGGATTTAAAGGTAATTTAGTAATTATAACTATTCTTAATACATGTTTTGACGTATAAGTGCAATTATTTAAGTATACTACGTGATGAATACAGAATAAAATTTAACGAAAAACTACATGGGGAATTTCATACCAAAATTGGCCGAAGCCAGCGTTCTCATAAACTAGATTAACCAAAGGATTACGGTTTAATTAACTTAGGTGATGGTCCACTACGTCGAGATTGCGTCACACCTCACACCTGTATAAGGAAATGAGGTAGTTGACTTAACCAGTTTCTACTATGAAAGGTATTATTCGTACTGGTACAGACTGGCTTACTGATTAAGAAAAATGTCATAGAATATGGAGTTAATTTCTTGTGCTAACAATATTAATATGAAATCGAAAAATCAAAAGTAGTTACCTCAAAGCAGGTTTTCTATTCTCCTGTTTAGGCTATATAAGACACCATGCTAACATGATGACTTTTTGCCACTCACGCTAGGAAGTTGGCTATTCTGGGATAAAAGGGAGAATTTGAATTAAAAAGTGAGAGCAAATTTTTCGCCATCGGTAAATGTAATAGAAACGACAATAATAAATACGGAAAATTACACTTAACGCGACGGATGAGGAAGCCTGCCGCCGTCCCTAATACTCCGAAAAGGGCCACCGCGAAGTTTTAGTTGATATGCCGTGCGTAGGTAAAAATGACGAATTATTTCTAGCCAAGATGATTGGTATCATATAGTATGTTATCCGCAGCTTAGCTTCATCTGCTTTATCTCAAAGGTTCCGAAGTTCGTTTAATCGATGCGATTGATAAGATAGTGTTTTTTATTTATGATTAAGAAACTGTTATCCGTATCATGTTAGAAACTGAATATCGAAACACTTGAATTATAAGAAAACCGAACCGAGTTTTCGCTGCACGGTGCCTTAGTTACTTACTAGATGATGTGAACAGCGCCATCTATGATCGCTGAATCGCAACAATGTTTTATTTCCGAACGCACGCGAGAAATTCACGATCAAGTTGGGTTACTACTTAATACCAAGATGTAGCTCTCTCGTACTTCATAAGTTCAGAGGGAAGTACTAACTAATTAGCAACGTACCGGGAGATACTGTGTTTCTATTCGAAAGACAATAACTAGATATTATAAAACAGTTCTGTTTAACAGTTTTTCCCAGCACAAGAAAAAACTATTACTGCTGGTGGTGATAAGTAGAGTAGACTTCATATTTTGTTATTCAAATCTCTAGAAGACGTTGCTACTGTTTACACGTAGCTGGTTTTAGCTGCTGTTTTGGTTTAGCTGGTCATTTGACTTGCAAATGGGCATTTCGAGCGACTATGATACTTATTTAAAACCCAACAGAGTTCAATTAAACATCTTTACAATAACTTTTTGTAAGAAGCTCACGTATATTGAACGAATCAATTCTACCTATGAAAATGTATTTCAAATAGCAGCAGTAAAGTGAAGAGTTATTCTCGCTTATGTCACTCATGTTACAACCCTAGAAAGTTACTACTGAATAATTATTTAACGTAGTGAAGATGATTATGTATGTAAATCTGTAAATTAGACTCTCTAGATATTATATAGAGAACCCAATTTGCAATGAATAAGTTAGATACATACCTATTGCAGACAGTAGAGCCGAAAAATATCACTGGCTCACTATTATAAGGTTCTATGCTATATTTGATGTGCAAATTGACTTATAATCATATAATTCTAAGTCTTTTCAAATGTCAATTTCAAATCGTCCCGGCGAATGAGGAAGGAGCTATCTCTTTTCTTTTCTAATTTTTACCAACAATAAATTATTTTCATTACTTTTATGCAACGCTTATTTTATTAAGTAAAATACATAGGACGTTGTTAGTCAGCGATATAACCCACTATACCGAAACTGCAGAACGTCATTCACATTTTCGGCAACATACGCAGGCTCACTTCATCGTCAAAGCGAATTTCAACTGCACACGGCTGTAATTACGCAACTAACAGAATACGACTGAATTTCGAATTACGGAGAACTGGGTGCTTTGTACTTCAACTTGCGTAACGAACTTGTAAAGCTACAAAGCAGATTAATTGGCAATAGTTAGAAAGAAAGATTTTATTATTGGGTCAATACCAGTATAAAAAAGGAGGGAAAAACAAAATATATAAAGAGATAAACACATTACACCCATGGCTATCAACGGGTTGGGAGAGTATGGGCTCATTCAGCTCCCTGCTGGAGTACCAGCCTGACAGATACTTCGGCTACGGCGTCCTATCTCGACTGAGATCGTAAGCAGGATATATTATAGTGCAATACACAGTTGCGCTCTTTGTTACTTCACTCTCATAGTCCGATAAGATGGCAATTCGACATAATGAGAGAAACAGGGGCAGGACCAACGGCTTTCCGTGCTTTCTGAGGTGCTGGGGTATCACACCGCCAACTTCCTGACTCCGAGCTGTGTAATTGAGCTAAATAATTTTGGGAGATGGAAAAAGTTGGTTCAGTCAATTGGCCCGACCCGGGATATAAACTTAGAACCTCAGCACGGTAGTCGTACTTGTACTGGCTAAACATTACAACTACGTCATCGGGTCAGTCAAAAATCCTCATAAATACAACAAGCCAATTACGATCCAACACAGATAGAAAACTACTGCCTCAGCCGCTTAAGAATACAGGCAATACGTTATCTGATGTAAGCTATGCAAGTATATACTTTATCTGGAAAGAAAATAAGCTTTTCAACTGTGAGAACTAGCGACCACTGCATTCAATTGACTTAGAATTTTAAATTAGCAATGCAGTAAATTCCATTCAAGAATCAAGTTAAAAGGCTTCAAGAGTAGCCGCATTCGCTCCCAAATGGTTAATGCATATGTATTGTATATAAGGTGCATTGTTTAGCTACTCCAGGTAAATCAAGTTGGTCATCTAAGTTATTTCCACCACCAAAATCCACAATCAAGGACCTAAATAATTGCCCTTTTAAAGATTTCTTATATTTACGCGAATGTTAGACATTGAAATTAAACTAATTTTCCGGATTCTATCGCGGTTTTTTGTTTTTTATTTTTCTCCCGACGTTTCGAAGACTTTGCAGCCTTCATGGTCACGGGGGGGACCATGAAGTTCATGGTCCCCCCCGGTCATGGTTCATGTTTAATCCTACAGGAAACGATTCGCAAAAATCCACCAAACGCCATCTTTGCTGTTACGTTTTATGTAGGCTCAGAAATTGTTTTCATGTTAGTAGCTTTCTACAAAGGCGATTGACTTTTACTTATCACAAAAATGTTTAGTAGTCTATCTATAAGTAGATGCTATTTTATATTACCCTCTGTTTAATTTTATTAAGAGAATCGGACTAACTTTAATAAGGATTTAAGTGCTAAGTTAATTTTTGTCAAAAATATTTCTACTCATTTTATATGCGGGAAAATGATGTGCCTCATTTCTTTTTATTAGATTTCCTAATTGAATATTCAGTACTTTAGAACTTAGATCTTGGCGAGTTTCGCACATTCACAATAAACCTGGTTACGAGGTTGAACAATCTGCTCATCACGTAGGTACTTCGGGAATGTGGTCTCTGGCATGAAGAGCGCAACATCATGTTAAACAGTATGCAAATAACATCTGGGGTTGTATACTACATGGACCTTGTTGAGACTAGACGGAATTTCCGTGCTTTCCGGCGTTTTTGCCATGCCTATTGTAATCAAATCTAACAGCTCATGTGATAGGACCCTTTCATTTAATTTTATCCGTGGTGCTTTATAACTAGCTTATCTAGTTGTAAACGTCCCTATCCTTGAGGTTAAATCGCCTCCCTTACATCATGATTTTGTCACCCGCATTGCTCTGGAGGGAAGTGGACAATTAATATTTCCAACTCCTTCCTATCTTTCTATTTGATTAATTTCGTTGCGGGATAATGACATATTAGTTTTCCCTGAGACTCGCCGAGCTTCACTGCTCGGTGTCATAAAATGCGTGCCACTGCTGATCCTGGCTTACAAGAGTTGTAGTGGCGGGTGTGAGGGCGGGAAAGTCTCGTCAAGTCACAATAAACCTATAAATACTGTATTTGGGTTATAGATAATGATGATGTCTTCCTAGCCGATTTCGGCCACAGCGACGATAAAAACTACACAGGCATATTTAACTCCAACTAAGACCAGGTACCCTCTAGTGGCTAAAGACGATTTTGCGAAATGGAACCTGACACAATATATAGGTACTAATATGTATAAATGTGGTCTGTAAATCGTTCTGATGATAAATTCTACATAAAGGGAAGAAATCGAATTATATGGACACCTCACCACTGGTACCCTCTAGTTGTGCTTCTACCATCAAATGCGCTCTTACGTGACTTATATCGCCAATTTTATTTTTGAAAGCACGAGTGCATTTTGGACACAATACCTCACTAACGTAATTAAAATTAATGTCCATAGATGGACCTTTAGTTGGTCTCTTATCATTGATGGATACTTAGAGGACATTCGTGTTCCAATAAATCAGGGTGTAAATAATAAATCAATAAAAAACAATTTATTCAATCTAAAGCAACAGGTGAGTGGTCATGTTTGGGATAAACGATCTTCTTCTCTTTATCGACCTGGCGTTTCTTCAGCGGTCCGTGCTTCCAGCCCTTGGGATAGCCGTATTTATCCACGTCATCCCACCACTGTTGTTCGCCAGAACCCCATATGAGGTATACGATGTTGGTTCCGACTAACACCACGAATACAGTCCAGAAGGCAATGCGCCACTGGCCTATTGTTTGCTGTAACAAAATATATTGGTGTTAAATCATATTTACTACTGATTTTTTTTATTGGTATAAATGACGAGATGAGCTTGCTGTTCGCCCGGTGGTAAGCGGTACGACCATAAACAGTAGAAGCACCATCTAACACCTTAAATTACAAAGTATTGTTTGGTATTCAACTGCGCTCGCCATCCTGAGACATATGTAAAGCCTTATTATATCCAGTAGTTACACTGGCTACAGTGTTTTTCAAACCGAAACACAACGTTGGCTACAACACACTGTTACTTGCAGCAGAAATAGACATTGCGGTGGTACCTACGTACATTTGAGACACCTACCACCAGTAAACAAAAGCCATCAAATCATGTTTCGTACTAAATTTGCACGTAGGTATTAGCCATTAAGGCGGCGATAGCCTAGTTGGGTGTATAACGGACTGCGAAGATGAATGTCTGCAGGTTCGAATCCCAAGGGCACACACCTCTAGCTTTTCTAAAATCATGTGTGTATTCTTTGTGAATTATCGTTCGCTTTAACGGTGAAGGAAAACATCGTGAGGAAACCTGCACGTCTGAGAAGTTCTCTATAGGAATTTCAAAGGTGTGTGAAGTCTACCAATCCGCACTAGGCCCGCGTGGTGGACTAAGGCCTAATCCCTCTCAGTAGGAGAGCCCGTGCCCAGTAGCGGGACAGTATGTAATACAGGGCTGATATAAAAGATAAAAATTAGCCATTTAAACAATGTTTGAAGTTTGCTTTCGTATTTACATAATGTAGACTTTCGACTTCGACATAGGAGGAGGAAGAGATGTATCTAGTGCATTCGGGTCGCTGAGGATATTTATAATGTTAGCAAGCGAACCTATCGCAATATCAAGAAAAGATTACAGCTAACTTAGTCAACGATCCGTCTCTCTAGAATGTAAAAGGTGTGTGTTGTTTGATTTTGATATTGACTTCCTACCAAAAAAAGTATAATGGATACTCGTGTCGTGTTTTTGTTTTTACATTCTAATAAGGCAAGTTCAGTTGAGCGTAGTTCAAAATATAATAATTATATCAAATTATTATACGTATCTTATTGTAAGACTTACCGTAGTTGTACTACAGATACAGATAGACTTTAATAACGGTAAGACTGTAATACTGAGGTCTCCGGTTCGATCTCCGAGTCGGGCAAAGTGATATTATGTTTTTCTATTCAGTTTCAGCCTGGAGTATGGACTTTGTACCTAATATGGAGAGAGGTTCGCCCCCTACCATGGGACGGAATACCAGTTATGCCTCCGCCTACCCTTTCGGGAATAAAAAGTATAAGTGAGAAGTCTCGAGGTTTCATTCCTAGACTATTGTTTAGAGGCAGTCGTGGGTCATCACTAGGCCAATGACACTCTTTTAGATTAATATAATATATAAAATTAATGATCCAAACTTCCGCAAGCAGCACCTACCCAAACATCGCATGAACATTTTTTGTTTCATATTTCCAGAAACCGCCGCGGGTCGTTGATTTATGAGGCCTGTTTCCTACCAAAAAACCACTACGCCTCGCTTCATTTAACCCATTACTCTTCAACACATCCACGTCGTGACGTCCTTTGAAGTTTAGTGAATCGTGTCGAGAAAAAACTATTACAATTGGCAAAAAGTTTCAATAGATTGCATGCAAATTGCTATTGTTGAGCGTTATCTGGTTGTTCAAGTTTGGATGTTTTATATTGTACGAGAGTTACCTCTCGACATTCAACACAATTTTGCCGGCCTGTTGGAACGCGACACACTTACGTGGTCCAATAGGGCGGGTTTTAATATCTTGTGTACGATGATCGCTATCCGGGCGGATAAAAAATATATCCTACCTCTAGCAAAATTTCTAACGCCAAGCAAGAGTATACAACTTCCAGATTCCGTAATACTTTTAGATTCAGTCTTGAAGTGTCAGAACTGATCAATACGCCAAATATTTTTGTTTTGTTTGAACGCTAAAATTCTTCCCCAGTAAATGTTAATATTTGTGCACACATACTGTTGCAAATACAAGGTCGTGATGAAAAATTTCAATAACCACACGAAGTTTGCAAATTAGTTGTAGAAACCATATTTCATTTACTTAACAGAATGTTCTGAACATTGAATAAAACTTCGTGCTTTTACAATGTGCAATCATGAAAGTTGTGTATTTCAACGGAAATTTACTTTACATTTATTTTAATCATAACAAAATATCTCTTTATTTATTGTGTTAGGGTTGTTTTTTAAATAGTCATATATTTTATCGAACGAATAATTTCATAATTATAGAAAATTTCCCTTATAATAATTATGATTTCTCCTAGCTTTTTATCAATTTACATCTCATAAAGCCGTTGGTTCTGCGCCTGATCTCTCTTCAGTTATGTCGGATTGCCGTCTCACCGAACCATGAGAGTGAAAGAACAAAGTGCACCTGTGTGCTGTGCACTATAATATCTCCTGCGTGGCTGATTGAAATTAGCCGTAGCCAAAATTCACCTAGAAGGGATTCACTTAGACTCTCTACTCTTTGGCTGATTTCTGCGACTTCAACCGTAATTCGTTTCTATTGCCTAAGACATAACACTCGGATAAAACTGTTTATTACTCACTAAAACAACTCACGTGTAAGTATGTCACGAGTACATCTTTAATATCTTATTATATCTTATCTACCTGTCTCGTTACACCTATCACGCTGATCTGATGCTCAATATAATCATAATCTCGATTTTACTCATTCATTCGTCATAATTTCCCGAAATTCGTATCGTAAGAGTACGCCACAACCTTGTAAATAAGAATTTTCCTAAATTGCACAACAGTTGATAAGGTGAAGGTTGCTTCAACTTTATTGCCACTATCATTTTTTGAATTATAATGCTTAAAATTTTATAAGAATTCTTCACCGATAAAAGGATTTGGATGAATTTTGACATATAGGTAGATCATGTTGACCAGAATTAAGGTATAGATTACTTTTGCCCTAGAAAAAAACACAATACTAAAATAGTTCACGCGGGTGGACTAGCAAACACTTACTGGTTGTAGGTCTGTCATATGTGAGAGTCCGCCTGGTTGTATACCACCACAATGTCTATTTCTGCCGCCAAGCACCAGTGTGTAGTCACTATTGTGTTTCGGTTTGAAGGACATTGTAGCAAGTGTAATTACTGGACATAGTGAGCCTTAACATATCATGCCTCAGCCTATTACTATACTTCACAATTCAAGGTGTTGGATGGTGTTTCTGCTGTTTATGGCTGGTCGTATCGCTTACTATCAGGTGAACGGCAAGCTCGTCTCGTCATTCAAAGCAGTAAAAAAAACCTGGCAATTATAATAAAAACAATACTCACATCAGGAGTCAGCAGTCCAACCAAATACGGAGTAATAATCCCGGATATAGCAGCAATACCATTCACGAATGCTGAACAGGTTCCAGCATAGTTAGGAGCTATGTCCATAGCGTTGATCTTCACGCTGCTATAGAAACCTCCCATGAAAGCCATCGAGGCAATGAAGAGGCCGACAGCTGCAGCACGATTACAACCAGAGTACGAAGCTAAGATGATAAAAACAGCCGGCACAGTAGACGCTGCAAAAAACGACCTTCCGTTGCTATTTGTTCAGGAAAATGCAAGGGTTCCGACAAATCACGTTTACAGAAACGGAGTAGTGTTTTGTTTTGAAATGATTAACGGGGACGTTAGAAAAAAGTAAATTGTTATACATACATTAATATCATTACACCTCATTCCCTTTTTAGGGGTCTGTATGCTTAACACTGGTTGTTTTATACAGCTGCCTCTATTTTTTATTTAGAAATCAAGGCAAATTAAATTTTGAATGGGTTTGGGCTATTATTTAATATTTTGTTACCATCATTAACTAAAAAAGCAAGTTATTTTTATCAATACTTACAAATAGTAGTATAAAGCTTCCTTCCAAAGCCGATGCTGTGCCACCGCTTCCTAACACACCAGTCGCAAGTTGCAGCGAACACAAAAGAGAAGATATACATGGCGATGTAAGGCAAGGCAGACATGAGTCCAGTCTCCTTGATGTTGAACTTGAGGACATCAGAGAAATATTTCGGCAGGTCTGTGATCATCGTGAAGTAGCCCCAGTCGTGGCCGACCTGGAAGAATTGAATATTAAGGAAATTTTGATCGGAGTTAGAAAAATGTGGTTTTTGCATAGAAATATGAGTGGTGTAGTGATGAATTTCATTGATAAAAAAATATTATATGACAGCCATGGTGTTTTAAAAAGGCCTTGATACGAATTTTAACTGTATAGCTTGTAAACCTATACCTTATTAATAATAATTATGGTTATCTCATGGTTTATTAGCACTATTAGGACATCTTATTGTCTTCAGTGAGGCTATATAATTTTAATAAGAAATTTATTTAGGGATGCAAAAATTTGTAGTGGGCGGCGTCAGGCTGATTGATTTGATAAGTCAAACTTTAAAGTACTCGTATCACTAAGAATTTTATTTATCTATTAAAGCCGTTAGAAAACAAAAATGACGTCACAAATTTCGTCTTATTAGATCAGAAGAGGCGTACTTGTGATAATTTTTCCACTTAACACGATAACCACGTCAACAGACGTAAATATTCCGTCTATTGATTGAAATGTTTGAAAGCGTTGCCAAAATTATATTGTTACCGTACTATGAAAGTTTGCAAACGCTATGTACGATAGCATATAAATTACAGAAATGTATTCATAATTAAAGCCAAGGTATATGAGTAGGAAAAAATAAACTTTATTGACTACTATTTTCTATTCGTCGCAGAAAAGGCTCGTAAACATTAAGAAAATAAAGATAAGGTAACCTCTCTAATAAAACGTTAGCAGAATTGAAACAGTAGTTCTAGAGAGCAAAGTGTAGAAACAAAATTGTCTTAAGATTTATAAAATTTTAGGGTCCATTTTTCAAATTAACAAGGTTTTGTAATGCAGATGCTTATTAGACTGGATAACCTTATATTCTAAAAAGTACTAATAGATCAGCGCCTTGTTTTTAGTGATCGTATTATGCCATTAATACACACGCACACACACATCACGCAATATCCCCGAAGGGGTACGCAGAGGCGCAACCAAAACACCCACTTATTGCCAAGTGTGTTCCGTAATGTGATAAGGGGCAAGCCTATCGCCATATCGGGCACAAATTCGTAACTCCGGGCGGATACTGAGCAGAAAAACCAAAATAACACTTTGCCCGACCCAAGATTCGAACCCATGACCTCAGACCGCTGCCGAACCGCGCATGCAACTACAACTACGCCACCGAGGTAGATGTCATTTAAAACCTTGAAAAATACTCACAGCTGCCCAAATAAGCACCCAAAGTGGGGCTGATCTCAATATAGCTTTGAAAGGCACTGGATCCAGCTTCTTGTGTAGACCTGAAGCCACTACGTTCTTGTTGAGGTACTCACGCTCCTCGTCTGAGATGAACGGATGAGAGTTCGGTGTACTGTAGCATAGGAACATCTACAACATGGAAATGTAATAGCTTGAGTTGTTTTTTATTACTTTCTGCTAATATTTCGCCCCCATGAAAAACTTCAATAAAGGTCCCATATCTTAGTTATCTTTAACCCTAATTCTAGTTTTGATCTCCTATTCTTTCTCTCCCGGATTTACCATTCATTGATTCGCTTCTGCCTCCCGGCCAGGGTTAGCTGATTTATATAATTTCCCTACCTATTGAATAATGTATTGAACTGCATTGATTTTTAATTACTATGAATTTCATATTGTTTGACTTGTCATAAATGCAACTAAGTTTTTCTACGTGATTGATAAAGATCTTTATGAACTAACTGCAAACAGAAAAACCCAATATTTACCATTTTGACGAGGGACAGAATTTAAATTCAGTCATGCCTTTAATGAAGATTATCTTTGCTATGCAAAGAAAAATTACCTTAATACCAGGTCTATTATAGTCACTATTACTATTACTTATCTGTGCCAATAAAAAATAAATCTTACCCAAAATATAAACCAAATTATTCCTAGTCCACCGAAGAAGTAGAAAACATTAGCCCAATCTCCTCCATCAGATAAAAATAAGCCAGATATGTATGGGCCAAATATGTTTCCCACTTGTGCTCCGCCGAAGATCATGGCGCCAAATCTTGATCTTTCTGATGGTGGAACCCATCGTGCTAGTAGTAATACAAATGCTGGAGTTACTGGACCCTGGAATGATATATTTTGGACATTAAAAACCCAACTATCAGATGATGATGCAAAACCTCTCCCTTTCTTATAATTTGATAACTCACTAATAATTTAATTTCCGAAATATATTTTGTGTTCCTTTATGATTTAGGAAAACCTTTTCTCAAGAATAAGATTTAAGTCAGCTAGGTTTCCAATTTCTTACATAATACAAGAATCGATTCATAAGTAACATTAGCATTTTCCATCAAGACAATAAAATCAAGAACATCCATATAAAAATGTCAGAGTCTCACCTCACCACAGCCTTCAATAACTCTGATGAAAAACAACCCAACAGCACCACCATAGTCAACTGCTATGGGAGTCAAAGCTGTAGCGATTGATGTCACCAACAAACCAATTCCAAGGGTCCATTTACCACCAAACTTCTCGGCGAGTAGACCTCCGGGTAAATGAGTGAGCACATAACCGTAATAGAAGGCACTGAGAAGTAAGCCTTGTGTGGCTTCGTCCCAATCGTAGCGGTGACGTCCCTAAAACAATTACAGGAATTAAAATACATCTAATACCAAAATAAACTACGCAAGTCTCAAAATCTTAGTGGATGTTAACTATGATAAGTTCTAACATCTAAATATGATAAGAATTATTTTTAATTCCTGATACGTAAGAAGTCAGTTAAAAAAACTCAAGTTCTTGAACTAATATAATATGTTATTTATCTTTAGCTCCTTTAACTAATATAAAAGAATAAGAATTAAAGAATAGCAAAAGTAAGGAAGTATTGCAAAATAGTATGTTGAACTATAACATTTCTTTTTCCAACAAACTTCTTCATTTCAATCTTCTTTTCAAAATTTACCTAAAAATTTTGCCTCGGTGCTCGTCTAATCGAACGTAAGATCAACGAATTAAGATTATATTTCAATAAAAAAGCCACAGAAAGACGAAGAGCTCACTCATACATTCAAAATCTCAAAATATATACCTTCTCTTATTACCGTTTCATGGAATGTGCTCTTAATCGAATGCCAAACAAAAATATTTACTTTTGGTTTTTTACGCCCTTGTTATTTATTTACTTAACCTGATTCCGTGATCATATTGCGGATAAAGTTCCCTATATGAGCATTTACTTATAATAATACGAATAATGTTATACATGCTTTTATGCCACATAGCTTTTTCTCGCGGTTTCGCCCGATTCAAGGAATTTTCCGGGAAAGAAAGAAGCCTTTCTCCTTCCCTGGGTCTCAAACCATCTTCATATCAAATTTCATGGAAATCCGTTGGGCAGTTTTGGGTTTTCGTGTTCAGGCAGGCATATAGATGCGGAAGAAGACTTAGTTTTAAAATATATTTTTTACAACTTTTTAAGAGGAACAATCCCGTCATACATGATTGTTACATTGTATTGCAATATACTTTAGCATTACAATGCAGTTACCATAAAAATAAAAATTTTCTATCATGTCATATTGCAAAGAACCTAAAAAAATGCGACAGTAGGTACACTAAAAGGGAAAACAATAAAAATGTGTTTATGAATTAATTCAGCCCTTTTTGGGTTTCTTCGTGGTCAAATTTAATTTCTTGAAACCCATTAAGTTTGGCTTAATGGCCAATTATATGCATTAGCTAAAACCTTTATTATTGATAACCTCCGCTGCGGGCAATGAGCCGGATGTCATTTAATTGTTGAGGCAATAGGCACCGCGTAGACGCTAGCATCTTGTTGCATCAAACACACGACACGAAAGGACCGTAACAAATTCTCAAAATCTTATTTTCATATAATTACTTAGTTGAATAAGCGACGATAGCCTAGTTGGGTGTGGAACGGACTACCAAGAAGAATATCAGGTTCAAATGCCAAGGGCACACACCTCTGCCTTTTCTAAAATTATGTGTGTATTCTTTGTGAATTATCGCTTTCTTGAACGGTGAAGGAAAATATCGTGAGGAAACCTGGATACCTGAGAAAGTCTCTAAAGGAATTTTGAGAGTGTGTGAAACCAATCCGCAATACGCCAGCGTGGTGGACTAAGGCCTAATCTCCCACAGTAGTAGAGGAGGCATGTGCAGCAGTGGGACAGTATACAATACAGTGCTGATATTATAATACTTAGTTAACTTATACTGTATTATATGATTTTGTTTTTAACATCAATATATTTTTTATTTTTAATATCATAATATCGCTTATTAATCTACCACCTCTAGTCGACATCTCCACCACCGCATATCCAAATATTTTACCTCATAAACTGTCGTTCCATTACTTGTAACATTAGACTTTACTACGCCTTCGGGATCTGGACAAGTTTCTCCTACTATATGCTCAGTAGATTCTGCATGTAGGACCATTTGTGTGATAGTCATGCTGAGGCACACTCGCATGGTGAAGGAATTTGCCAGAGCAAATAGTCCCATGACACCCAAAACATATCGTTGAGGTATGAAGATCGCTGTAAAGGAAGTTTTGACAATCTATACCTGTCTTTATTCGACTAAAATAGAATTCAATTTCCAAGAATGTATGCATTGACTTAGTTTTTACAGCTGCTTGATGTAAGCCTTCAGAATATGCTACGACTTCAAAACTGACTGCGAGCATATTTACATAGTAAGAAATAGTTAAATAAATGATTCTGCATTTTTAATGTTCCATTAGCGTTGGAATATTCATTTCCACGATTTTGTGTCAATACAATTCACTTTTATATCAATTACAATTTCAAATAGATTCTAATTTATGTAACCTACTATCCCAAAAACATGTTGTTAAAAACACACGTAAACTCTTCAAGATAAAATGGCAAATAAACACAGTCTCACATTTCAAATGCGTATCAAATTGCTGCTATTTCTTATTTAAATATTTCGCTTTTATCATTATAACAATTAACTATGAAAATTAATACACTAATGTTTACAGCGCCATCTATTTTTGAAAATTGCTTACCTCTGTTCAGCATATACCGCCATCCTGTTAAGGTCATTATTCCGCACTGTTTCTTACCATGAGGTTAATGTCATGCGAGAAAGCATCACTTTGCACAGTTGGTGGGATACTAATATTATAACATGTGAATCGAGAGTATTAAACTATGTTTTAGATTAATCTCGGCTGACTCGAAGTGTTATTTGTTACGAACGAAATGACAATGTGTAGTCGGATAGACGTTATCTATTGTGATGGAGACGTTTGCTTTCAAAATGTCTTTAGATAATTCAAAGTGGTGATAAATGTGACGTGAGTCTGTGTTTAGATTGTTTCAAGCGATATTTTTCTTTTATAAGGAAATTTATCAAAAGTTTCAAATCCCAAGGGCACGCCTTTTGAGTATTCTAAAAAAAATTATGTGTGTATTCTTTGAGATTATCGCTTGCTTTAACGGTGAAGAAAAACATCGTGAGGAAACCTGCATACCTGAGAAGTTATCTATAGGAATTTTAAAGGTTTGTGAAGTCTATCAATCCGCACTAGGCCAGCGTGGTGGACTAAGGCCTAATCCCTCTCAGTAGTAGAGGAGACTCGTGTCCAACAGTGAGACAATATATAATACAGGGATGATGATAATGATAATAAGGAAATTTGAAATCTTCATTGTTTAGTTAGGGTTCTAAGAATTAGATTTATTTTTAATTAATCACGAGAAACGTGTAAAATGTGAACATAAGAAGTAAAACGGCCAGTCGTTTATTTTTCTCTTTTCAACTGTTATAATTTAACTTCTATTTAGGATAATTTTATTTAAAAGCGCACCAAATCTGTTGAGTACACCTACATATTTTATCATGTGTACTATAACAATATGAATATTTAAATAATGTCCCGATAAATGAATTTTCATGGTTCGTTGCC